>NW_025334979.1:235000-417500 GCF_018152115.1 Drosophila rhopaloa | reverse complement strand
GCTATAGGATATAGTCGGCCGATCCCGGCCGTTCCGACATATATACTGCGTGCAAAGGAAAGAAGGGTGTGTGCAAAGTTTGAACTCGATAGCTTTAAAACTGAGAGACTAGTTTGCGTAGAAACAGACAGACGGACAGACGGACAGACGGACAGACAGACGGACAGACAGACGGACAGACAGACGGACAGACGGACATGGCTATATCAACTCAGGAGGTGATCCTGATCAAGAATATATATACTTTATAGGGTCGGAGATGTCTCCTTCACTGCGTTGCACACTTTTGATCAAAATTATAATACCCTCTGCAAGGGTATAAAAATTTGAATGCAGATTTTTAGAGAATCGAATCAGAAGTCTTTAGAGGTATGCCACTTTGCAATCGGCTTTAGCTTGGTAAAGTTATGGACTCTCGAAGTTCAATTTTGGGTCAAAGTTAAACAAGTCAAATTAGAAATAACTGACATGAAAATGGGTGAAAAATTTGATCAAAGTTAAATTGAAAAATTTGAATGCAGATTTTTAGAGAATCGAATCAGAAGTCTTTAGAGGTATGCCACTTTGGAATCGGCTTAAGTTTGATAAAGTTATGGACTCTCTAAGTCCAATTTTGAGTCACTCTGTTACAAGTCCTCGGAAAACTAAAAATAACTGACATGAAAATGGGTCAAAAATTTGATCAACGTTAAATTGAACAAGAAAGGAAAGCTAACTTCGAGCGAAGCCGAAGTTGATATACCCTTGCAGAATACTCTGTAAATTATATTCTCCAAAATTATTCATATGATGCATTTTTAATACTCATAAAAAATCACAACTTTCTTACTTTAAAACAAGAAAGGAAAGCTAACTTCGGGCGGAGCCGAAGTTGATATACCCTTGCAGAATACTCTGTAAATTATATTCTCCAAAAATTATTCATATGATGCATTCTTAATACTCATAAAAATCCCAACTTCCTAACTTTAAAAACACCAAAGTTATGGCATTTCCAATCGTTCAGTTATATGGCAGCTATAAGATATAGTCGGCCGATCCTTATGAACTTTGGTAGGTCGGATTGATTGGCCAAAAATAAAACCCATAGAAAATCCCAACTTCCTAACTTTACAAACACCAAAGTTATGGCATTTCCGATCAATCAGTTATATGGCAGCTATAAGATATAGTCGGCCGATCCTTATGAAATTTGGTAGGTCGGATTGATTGGCCAAATATAAAACCCATAGAAAATTCCAACTTTCTAACTTTACAAACACCAAAGTTATGGCATTTCCGATCAATCAGTTATATGGCAGCTATAAGATATAGTCGGCCGATCCTTATGAAATTTGGTACGTCGGATTGATTGGCCAAATATAGAACCCACAGAAAGTCCCAACTTCCTAACTTGACAAACAGCAGAGTTATGGCATTTCCGATCAATCAGTTATATGGCAGCTATAGGATATAGTCGGCCGATCCCGGCCGTTCCGACTTATATACTGCGTGCAAAGGAAAGAAGGGTGTGTGCAAAGTTTCAACTCGATAGCTTTAAAACTGAGAGACTAGTTTGCGTAGAAACAGACAGACGGACAGACGGACAGACGGACAGACGGACATGGCTATATCAACTCAGGAGGTGATCCTGATCAAGAATATATATACTTTATAGGGTCGGAGATGTCTCCTTCACTGCGTTGCACACTTTTGACCAAAATTATAATACCCTCTGCAAGGGTATAAAAATTTGAATGCAGATTTTTAGAGAATCGAATCAGAAGTCTTTAGAGGTATGCCACTTTGGAAACGGCTTAAGTTTGGTAAAGTTATGGACTCTCTAAGTCCAATTTTTAGTCACTCTGTTACAAGTCCTCGGAAATCTAGAAATAACTGACATGAAAATGGGTCAAAAAGTTAATCGACGTTAAATTGAAAAATTTGAATGCAGATTTTTAGAGAATCGAATCAGAAGTCTTTAGAGGTATGCCACTTTGCAATCGGCTTTAGCTTCGTAAAGTTATGGACTCTCGAAGTTCAATTTTGGGTCAAAGTTAAACAAGTCAAGTTAGAAATAACTGACATTACAAACACCAAAGTTATGGCATTTCCGATCAATCAGTTATATGGCAGCTATAGGATATAGTCGGCCGATCCTTATGAAATTCGGCATGTCGGATTGATTAGCCAAATATAAAACCCTTAGAAAATCCCAACTTTCTAACTTTACAAACACCAAAGATATGGCATTTCCGATCAATCAGTTATATGGCAGCTATAGGATATAGTCGGCCGATCCCGGCCGTTCCGACATATATACTGCGTGCAAAGGAAAGAAGGGTATGTGCAAAGTTTCAATTCGATAGCTTTAAAACTGAGAGACTAGTTTGCGTAGAAACAGACAGACGGACAGACAGACGGACAGACAGACGGACAGACAGACGGACAGACAGACGGACAGACGGACAGACGGACATGGCTATATCAACTCAGGAGGTGATCCTGATCAAGAATATATATACTTTATAGGGTCGGAGATGTCTCCTTCACTGCGTTGCACACTTTTGACCAAAATTATAATACCCTCTGCAAGGGTATAAAAATTTGAATGCAGATTTTTAGAGAATCGAATCAGAAGTCTTTAGAGGTATGCCACTTTGGAATCGGCTTAAGTTTGATAAAGTTATGGACTCTCTAAGTCCAATTTTGAGTCACTCTGTTACAAGTCCTCGGAAAACTAAAAATAACTGACATGAAAATGGGTCAAAAATTTGATCAACGTTAAATTGAAAAATTTGAATGCAGATTTTTAGAGAATCGAATCAGAAGTCTTTAGAGGTATGCCACTTTGGAATCGGCTTAAGTTTGGTAAATTTATGGACTCTCGAAGTTCAATTTTGGGTCAAAGTTAAACAAGTCAAATTAGAAATAACTGACATGAAAATGGGTCAAAAAATTTGATCAACGTTAAATTGAAAAATTTGAATGCAGATTTTTAGAGAATCGAATCAGAAGTCTTTAGAGGTATGCCACTTTGGAAACGGCTTAAGTTTGGTAAAGTTATGGACTCTCTAAGTCCAATTTTTAGTCACTCTGTTACAAGTCCTCGGAAATCTAGAAATAACTGACATGAAAATGGGTCAAAAAGTTAATCGACGTTAAATTGAAAAATTTGAATGCAGATTTTTAGAGAATCGAATCAGAAGTCTTTAGAGGTATGCCACTTTGCAATCGGCTTTAGCTTCGTAAAGTTATGGACTCTCGAAGTTCAATTTTGGGTCAAAGTTAAACAAGTCAAGTTAGAAATAACTGACATTAAAAACACCAAAGTTATGACATTTCCAATCGTTCAGTTATATGGCAGCTATAGGATATAGTCGGCCGATCCTTATGAAATTCGGCATGTCGGATTGATTAGCCAAATATAAAACCCATAGAAAATCCCAACATTCTAACTTTACAAACACCAAAGTTATGGCATTTCCGATCAATCAGTTATATGGCAGCTATAGGATATAGTCGGCCGATCCTTATGAAATTCGGCATGTCGGATTGATTAGCCAAATATAAAACCCTTAGAAAATCCCAACATTCTAACTTTACAAACACCAAAGATATGGCATTTCCGATCAATCAGTTATATGGCAGCTATAGGATATAGTCGGCCGATCCCGGCCGTTCCGACATATATACTGCGTGCAAAGGAAAGAAGGGTATGTGCAAAGTTTCAATTCGATAGCTTTAAAACTGAGAGACTAGTTTGCGTAGAAACAGACAGACGGACAGACAGACGGACAGACGGACAAGGCTATATCAACTCAGGAGGTGATCCTGATCAAGAATATATATACTTTATAGGGTCGGAGATGTCTCCTTCACTGCGTTGCACACTTTTGACCAAAATTATAATACCCTCTGCAAGGGTATAAAAATTTGAATGCAGATTTTTAGAGAATCGAATCAGAAGTCTTTAGAGGTATGCCACTTTGGAATCGGCTTAAGTTTGATAAAGTTATGGACTCTCTAAGTCCAATTTTGAGTCACTCTGTTACAAGTCCTCGGAAAACTAAAAATAACTGACATGAAAATGGGTCAAAAATTTGATCAACGTTAAATTGAAAAATTTGAATGCAGATTTTTAGAGAATCGAATCAGAAGTCTTTAGAGGTATGCCACTTTGGAATCGGCTTAAGTTTGATAAAGTTATGGACTCTCTAAGTCCAATTTTGAGTCACTCTGTTACAAGTCCTCGGAAAACTAAAAATAACTGACATGAAAATGGGTCAAAAATTTGATCAACGTTAAATTGAAAAATTTGAATGCAGATTTTTAGAGAATCGAATCAGAAGTCTTTAGAGGTATGCCACTTTGCAATCGGCTTTAGCTTGGTAAAGTTATGGACTCTCGAAGTTCAATTTTGGGTCAAAGTTAAACAAGTCAAATTAGAAATAACTGACATGAAAATGGGTCAAAAATTTGATCAACGTTAAATTGAAAAATTTGAATGCAGATTTTTAGAGAATCGAATCAGAAGTCTTTAGAGGTATGCCACTTTGGAAACGGCTTAAGTTTGGTAAAGTTATGGACTCTCTAAGTCCAATTTTTAGTCACTCTGTTACAAGTCCTCGGAAATCTAGAAATAACTGACATGAAAATGGGTCAAAAAGTTAATCGACGTTAAATTGAAAAATTTGAATGCAGATTTTTAGAGAATCGAATCAGAAGTCTTTAGAGGTATGCCACTTTGCAATCGGCTTTAGCTTCGTAAAGTTATGGACTCTCGAAGTTCAATTTTGGGTCAAAGTTAAACAAGTCAAGTTAGAAATAACTGACATTACAAACACCAAAGTTATGGCATTTCCGATCAATCAGTTATATGGCAGCTATAGGATATAGTCGGCCGATCCTTATGAAATTCGGCATGTCGGATTGATTAGCCAAATATAAAACCCTTAGAAAATCCCAACATTCTAACTTTACAAACACCAAAGATATGGCATTTCCGATCAATCAGTTATATGGCAGCTATAGGATATAGTCGGCCGATCCCGGCCGTTCCGACATATTTACTGCGTGCAAAGGAAAGAAGGGTATGTGCAAAGTTTCAATTCGATAGCTTTAAAACTGAGAGACTAGTTTGCGTAGAAACAGACAGACGGACAGACAGACGGACAGACGGACAGACAGACGGACAGACAGACGGACAGACAGACGGACAGACAGACGGACAGACAGACGGACAGACAGACGGACAGACGGACATGGCTATATCAACTCAGGAGGTGATCCTGATCAAGAATATATATACTTTATAGGGTCGGAGATGTCTCCTTCACTGCGTTGCACACTTTTGACCAAAATTATAATACCCTCTGCAAGGGTATAAAAACCAAAGTTATGGCATTTCCAATCGTTCAGTTATATGGCAGCTATAGGATATAGTCGGCCGATCCTTATGAAATTTGATAGGCCGGATTGATTGGCCAAAAATAAAGCCCATAGAAAATCCCAACTTCCTAACTTAACAAACACCAAAGTTATGACATTTCCGATCAATCAGTTATATGGCAGCTAAAGGATATAGTCGGCCGATCCTTATGAAATTCGGTAGGTCGGATTGATTGGTCAAATATAAAACCCATAGGAAGTCCCAGCTTCCTTACTTTACAAACACCAAAGTTATGGCATTTCCGATCAATCAGTTATATGGCAGCTATAGGATATAGTCGGCCGATCCCGTCCGTTCCGACTTATATACTGCGTGCAAAGGAAAGAAGGGTGTGTGCAAAGTTTCAGTTCGATAGCTTTAAAACTGAGAGACTAGTTTGCGTAGAAACAGACAGACGGACAGACGGACAGACAGACGGACAGACAGACGGACAGACAGACGGACAGACAGACGGACAGACGGACAGACGGACATGGCTATATCAACTCAGGAGGTGATCCTGATCAAGAATATATATACTTTATAGGGTCGGAGATGTCTCCTTCACTGCGTTGCACACTTTTGACCAAAATTATAATACCCTCTGCAAGGGTATAATAACTGACATGAAAATGGGTCAACAATTTTATCAACGTTAAATTGAAAAATTTGAATGCAGATTTTTAGAGAATCGAATCAGAAGTCTTTAGAGGTATGCCACTTTGGAATCGGCTTAAGTTTGGTAAATTTATGGACTCTCGAAGTTCAATTTTGGGTCAAAGTTAAACAAGTCAAATTAGAAATAACTGACATGAAAACGGGTGAAAAATTTGATCAAAGTTAAATTGAAAAATTTGAATGCAGATTTTTAGAGAATCGAATCAGAAGTCTTTAGAGGTATGCCACTTTGGAATCGGCTTAAGTTTGATAAAGTTATGGACTCTCTAAGTCCAATTTTGAGTCACTCTGTTACAAGTCCTCGGAAAACTAAAAATAACTGACATGAAAATGGGTCAACAATTTGATCAACGTTAAATTGAAAAATTTGAATGCAGATTTTTAGAGAATCGAATCAGAAGTCTTTAGAGGTATGCCACTTTGGAAACGGCTTAAGTTTGGTAAAGTTATGGACTCTCTAAGTCCAATTTTTAGTCACTCTGTTACAAGTCCTCGGAAATCTAGAAATAACTGACATGAAAATGGGTCAAAAAGTTAATCGACGTTAAATTGAAAAATTTGAATGCAGATTTTTAGAGAATCGAATCAGAAGTCTTTAGAGGTATGCCACTTTGCAATCGGCTTTAGCTTCGTAAAGTTATGGACTCTCGAAGTTCAATTTTGGGTCAAAGTTAAACAAGTCAAGTTAGAAATAACTGACATTAAAAACACCAAAGTTATGACATTTCCAATCGTTCAGTTATATGGCAGCTATAGGATATAGTCGGCCGATCCTTATGAAATTCGGCATGTCGGATTGATTAGCCAAATATAAAACCCATAGAAAATCCCAACATTCTAACTTTACAAACACCAAAGTTATGGCATTTCCGATCAATCAGTTATATGGCAGCTATAGGATATAGTCGGCCGATCCTTATGAAATTCGGCATGTCGGATTGATTAGCCAAATATAAAACCCTTAGAAAATCCCAACATTCTAACTTTACAAACACCAAAGATATGGCATTTCCGATCAATCAGTTATATGGCAGCTATAGGATATAGTCGGCCGATCCCGGCCGTTCCGACATATATACTGCGTGCAAAGGAAAGAAGGGTATGTGCAAAGTTTCAATTCGATAGCTTTAAAACTGAGAGACTAGTTTGCGTAGAAACAGACAGACGGACAGACAGACGGACAGACAGACGGACAGACGGACAGACGGACATGGCTATATCAACTCAGGAGGTGATCCTGATCAAGAATATATATACTTTATAGGGTCGGAGATGTCTCCTTCACTGCGTTGCACACTTTTGACCAAAATTATAATACCCTCTGCAAGGGTATAAAAATTTGAATGCAGATTTTTAGAGAATCGAATCAGAAGTCTTTAGAGGTATGCCACTTTGGAATCGGCTTAAGTTTGATAAAGTTATGGACTCTCTAAGTCCAATTTTGAGTCACTCTGTTACAAGTCCTCGGAAAACTAAAAATAACTGACATGAAAATGGGTCAAAAATTTGATCAACGTTAAATTGAACAAGAAAGGAAAGCTAACTTCGGGCGGAGCCGAAGTTGAAATACCCTTGCAGAATATTCTGCAAATTATATTCTCCAAAATTATTCATATGATGCATTCTTTATACTCATAAAAAATCCCAACTTCCTAACTCTAAAAACACCAAAGTTATGGCATTTCCAATCGTTCAGTTATGTATATGGCAGCTATAGAATATAGTCGGCCGATCCTTATGAAATTTGATATGTCGGATTGATTGGGCAAAAAATAAAACCCATAGAAAATTCCAACTTCCTAACTTAACAAACACTTAAGTTATGGCATTTCCGATCAATCAGTTATATGGCAGCTATAAGATATAGTCGACCGATCCTTATGAAATTTGGTAGGTCGGATTGATTGGCCAAATATAAAACCCATAGAAAATCCCAACTTCCTAACTTAACAAACAGCAGAGTTATGGCATTTCCGATCAATCAGTTATATGGCAGCTATAGGATATAGTCGGCCGATCCCGGCCGTTCCGACTTATATACTGCGTGCAAAGGAAAGAAGGGTGTGTGCAAAGTTTCAATTCGATATCTTTAAAACTGAGAGACTAGTTCGCGTAGAAACAGACAGACGGACAGACAGACGGACAGACAGACGGACAGACAGACGGACAGACAGACGGACAGACAGACGGACAGACAGACGGACAGACAGACGGACAGACGGACATGGCTATATCAACTCAGGAGGTGATCCTGATCAAGAATATATATACTTTATAGGGTCGGAGATGTCTCCTTCACTGCGTTGCACACTTTTGACCAAAATTATAATACCCTCTGCAAGGGTATAAAAATGTATCGGCGATAGATTCAAAATAATATTTAATAAATCTATTTCTCAAAAGTTGGCATTACCATTAAGGAAAAGTTCGAGGGGGTTGAATTTTATTGATTGATTTTATATTCTATGACATATTCTATGACTAAGTACAAATTTTCTTATATGTACCAGTGCTCAATAACAATTCTAAATTAGGTTTAAAATTAAATCTGAAAAACACACCAAAGATCCTTATGAAATTTGGTATGTCTGATAGATTGACCAAATAAAAAACCAATACAAAATCCCAATTTCCTAACTTTAAAAACACCAATGTTATGGCATTTCCGATCGTTCAGTTAAATGGCAGCTATAGAATATAGTCGTCCGATCCTTATGGAATTTGGTAGGTCAGATTGATTGGCCAAATATAAAACCCATAAAAAATCCCAATATCCTAACTTTAAAAATAAAAAAAACACCAATGTTATGGCATTTCCGATCGTTCAGTTATATGGCAGCTATAGAATATAGTCGACCGATCCTTTTAAAATTTGGTAGGTCAGATTGATTGGCCAAATATAGAACCCATAAAAAATCCCAACTTCCTAACTTTAAAAACACCAAAGTTATGGCATTTCTGATCGTTCAGTTATATCGCAGCTATAGGATATAGTCGACCGATCCATATGAAATTGGGAACGACGGATTGATTGGCCAAAAATACAACCCATAGAAAATCCCAACTTCCTAACTTTACAAACACCAAAGTTATGGCATTTCGGATTAATCAGTTATATGGCAGCTATAGGATATAGTCGGCCGATCCTTATGAAATTTGGTAGGTCGGATTGATTGGCCAAATTTAAAACCCATAGAAAGTCCCAACTTCCTAACTTTACAAACACGAAAGTTATGGCATTTCCGATCAATCAGTTATATGGCAGCTATAGGATATAGTCGGCCGATCCCGGCCGTTCCGACTTATATACTGCGTGCAAAGGAAAGAAGGGTGTGTGCAAAGTTTCAATTCGATAGCTTTAAAACTGAGCGACTAGTTTGCGTAGAAACAGACAGACGGACAGACAGACGGACAGACAGACGGACAGACAGACGGACAGACAGACGGACAGACGGACATGGCTATATCAACTCAGGAGGTGATCCTGATCAAGAATATATATACTTTATATGGTCGGAGATGTCTCCTTCACTGCGTTGCACACTTTTGACCAAAATTATAATACCCTCTGCAAGGGTATAAAAATTTGAATGCAGATTTTTATACCCTTGCAGAGGGTATTATAATTTTGGTCAAAAGTGTGCAACGCAGTGAAGGAACATCTCCGACCCTATAAAGTATATATATTCTTGATCAGAGATCACCTCCTGAGTTGATATAGCCATGTCCGTCTGTCCGTCTGTCCGTCTGTCTGTCCGTCTGTCCGTCTGTCTGTTTCTACGCAAACTAGTCTCTCAGTTTTAAAGATATCGAATTGAAACTTTGCACACACCCTTCTTTCCTTTGCACGCAGTATATAAGTCGGAACGGCCAGGATCGGCCGACTATATCCTATAGCTGCCATATAACTGATTGATCGGAAATGCCCTTACTTTGGTGTTTGTAAAGTTAGGAAGTTGGGATTTTCTATGGGTCTTATATTTGGCCAATCAATCTGACCTACCAAATTTCATAAGGATCGGCCGACTATATCCTATAGCTGCCATATAACTGATTGATCGGAAATGCCATTACTTTGGTGTTTGTAAAGTTAGGAAGTTGGGATTTTCTATGGGTCTTATATTTGGCCAATCAATCTGACCTACCAAATTTCATAAGGATCGGCCGACTATATCCTATAGCCGCCATATAACTGATTAATCGGAAATGCCATAACTTTGGTGTTTGTTAAGTTAGGAAGTTGGGATTTTCTATGGGTTTTATTTTTGGCCAATCAATCCGACCTACCAAATTTCATAAGGATCGGCCGACTATATCCTATAGCTGCCATATAACTGAACGATTGGAAATGCCATAACTTTGGTGTTTTTAAAGTTAGGAAGTTGGGATTTTTTATGAGTATTAAGAATGCATCATATGAATAATTTTGGAGAATATAATTTACAGAGTATTCTGCAAGGGTATATCAACTTCGGCTCCGCCCGAAGTTAGCTTTCCTTTCTTGTTAGAGAATCGAATCAGAAGTCTTTAGAGGTATGCCACTTTGGAATCGGCTTAAGTTTGGTAAATTTATGGACTCTCGAAGTTCAATTTTGGGTCAAAGTTAAACAAGTCAAATTAGAAATAACTGACATGAAAATGGGTCAAAAATTTGATCAACGTTAAATTGAAAAATTTGAATGCAGATTTTTAGAGAATCGAATCAGAAGTCTTTAGAGGTATGCCACTTTGGAAACGGCTTAAGTTTGGTAAAGTTATGGACTCTCTAAGTCCAATTTTTAGTCACTCTGTTACATTTCCTCGGAAATCTAGAATTAACTGACATGAAAATGGGTCAAAAAGTTAAGCGACGTTAAATTGAAAAATTTGAATGCAGATTTTTAGAGAATCGAATCAGAAGTCTTTAGAGGTATGCCACTTTGCAATCGGCTTTAGCTTCGTAAAGTTATGGACTCTCGAAGTTCAATTTTGGGTCAAAGTTAAACAAGTCAAGTTAGAAATAACTGACATTAAAAACACCAAAGTTATGACATTTCCAATCGTTCAGTTCTATGGCAGCTATAGGATATAGTCGGCCGATCCTTATGAAATTCGGCATGTTGGATTGATTAGCCAAATATAAAACCCATAGAAAATCCCAACATTCTAACTTTACAAACACCAAAGTTATGGCATTTCCGATCAATCAGTTATATGGCAGCTATAGGATATAGTCGGCCGATCCTTATGAAATTCGGCATGTCGGATTCATTAGCCAAATATAAAACTCTTAGAAAATCCCAACATTCTAACTTTACAAACACCAAAGATATGGCATTTCCGATCAATCAGTTATATGGCAGCTATAGGATATAGTCGGCCGATCCCGGCCGTTCCGACATATATACTGCGTGCAAAGGAAAGAAGGGTATGTGCAAAGTTTCAATTCGATAGCTTTAAAACTGAGAGACTAGTTTGCGTAGAAACAGACAGACGGACAGACAGACGGACAGACAGACGGACAGACGGACAAGGCTATATCAACTCAGGAGGTGATCCTGATCAAGAATATATATACTTTATAGGGTCGGAGATGTCTCCTTCACTGCGTTGCACACTTTTGACCAAAATTATAATACCCTCTGCAAGGGTATAAAAATTTGAATGCAGATTTTTAGAGAATCGAATCAGAAGTCTTTAGAGGTATGCCACTTTGGAATCGGCTTAAGTTTGATAAAGTTATGGACTCTCTAAGTCCAATTTTGAGTCACTCTGTTACAAGTCCTCGGAAAACTAAAAATAACTGACATGAAAATGGGTCAAAAATTTGATCAACGTTAAATTGAAAAATTTGAATGCAGATTTTTAGAGAATCGAATCAGAAGTCTTTAGAGGTATGCCACTTTGGAATCGGCTTAAGTTTGGTAAATTTATGGACTCTCGAAGTTCAATTTTGGGTCAAAGTTAAACAAGTCAAATTAGAAATAACTGACATGAAAATGGGTCAAAAATTTGATCAACGTTAAATTGAACAAGAAAGGAAAGCTAACTTCGGGCGGAGCCGAAGTTGATATACCCTTGCAGAATACTCTGTAAATTATATTCTCCAAAATTATTCATATGATGCATTCTTAATACTCATAAAAATCCCAACTTCCTAACTTTAAAAACACCAAAGTTATAGCATTTCCAATCGTTCAGTTATATGGCAGCTATAAGATATAGTCGGCCGATCCTTATGAACTTTGGTAGGTCGGATTGATTGGCCAAAAATAAAACCCATAGAAAATCCCAACTTCCTAACTTTACAAACACCAAAGTTATGGCATTTCCGATCAATCAGTTATATGGCAGCTATAAGATATAGTCGGCCGATCCTTATGAAATTTGGTAGGTCGGATTGATTGGCCAAATATAAAACCCATAGAAAATTCCAACTTTCTAACTTTACAAACACCAAAGTTATGGCATTTCCGATCAATCAGTTATATGGCAGCTATAAGATATAGTCGGCCGATCCTTATGAAATTTGGTACGTCGGATTGATTGGCCAAATATAGAACCCACAGAAAGTCCCAACTTCCTAACTTGACAAACAGCAGAGTTATGGCATTTCCGATCAATCAGTTATATGGCAGCTATAGGATATAGTCGGCCGATCCCGGCCGTTCCGACTTATATACTGCGTGCAAAGGAAAGAAGGGTGTGTGCAAAGTTTCAACTCGATAGCTTTAAAACTGAGAGACTAGTTTGCGTAGAAACAGACAGACGGACAGACGGACAGACGGACAGACGGACAGACGGACATGGCTATATCAACTCAGGAGGTGATCCTGATCAAGAATATATATACTTTATAGGGTCGGAGATGTCTCCTTCACTGCGTTGCACACTTTTGACCAAAATTATAATACCCTCTGCAAGGGTATAAAAATTTGAATGCAGATTTTTAGAGAATCGAATCAGAAGTCTTTAGAGGTATGCCACTTTGGAAACGGCTTAAGTTTGGTAAAGTTATGGACTCTCTAAGTCCAATTTTTAGTCACTCTGTTACAAGTCCTCGGAAATCTAGAAATAACTGACATGAAAATGGGTCAAAAAGTTAATCGACGTTAAATTGAAAAATTTGAATGCAGATTTTTAGAGAATCGAATCAGAAGTCTTTAGAGGTATGCCACTTTGCAATCGGCTTTAGCTTCGTAAAGTTATGGACTCTCGAAGTTCAATTTTGGGTCAAAGTTAAACAAGTCAAGTTAGAAATAACTGACATTACAAACACCAAAGTTATGGCATTTCCGATCAATCAGTTATATGGCAGCTATAGGATATAGTCGGCCGATCCTTATGAAATTCGGCATGTCGGATTGATTAGCCAAATATAAAACCCTTAGAAAATCCCAACATTCTAACTTTACAAACACCAAAGATATGGCATTTCCGATCAATCAGTTATATGGCAGCTATAGGATATAGTCGGCCGATCCCGGCCGTTCCGACATATATACTGCGTGCAAAGGAAAGAAGGGTATGTGCAAAGTTTCAATTCGATAGCTTTAAAACTGAGAGACTAGTTTGCGTAGAAACAGACAGACGGACAGACGGACAGACGGACAGACGGACATGGCTATATCAACTCAGGAGGTGATCCTGATCAAGAATATATATACTTTATAGGGTCGGAGATGTCTCCTTCACTGCGTTGCACACTTTTGACCAAAATTATAATACCCTCTGCAAGGGTATAAAAATTTGAATGCAGATTTTTAGAGAATCGAATCAGAAGTCTTTAGAGGTATGCCACTTTGGAATCGGCTTAAGTTTGATAAAGTTATGGACTCTCTAAGTCCAATTTTGAGTCACTCTGTTACAAGTCCTCGGAAAACTAAAAATAACTGACATGAAAATGGGTCAAAAATTTGATCAACGTTAAATTGAAAAATTTGAATGCAGATTTTTAGAGAATCGAATCAGAAGTCTTTAGAGGTATGCCACTTTGGAATCGGCTTAAGTTTGGTAAATTTATGGACTCTCGAAGTTCAATTTTGGGTCAAAGTTAAACAAGTCAAATTAGAAATAACTGACATGAAAATGGGTCAAAAATTTGATCAACGTTAAATTGAAAAATTTGAATGCAGATTTTTAGAGAATCGAATCAGAAGTCTTTAGAGGTATGCCACTTTGGAAACGGCTTAAGTTTGGTAAAGTTATGGACTCTCTAAGTCCAATTTTTAGTCACTCTGTTACAAGTCCTCGGAAATCTAGAAATAACTGACATGAAAATGGGTCAAAAAGTTAATCGACGTTAAATTGAAAAATTTGAATGCAGATTTTTAGAGAATCGAATCAGAAGTCTTTAGAGGTATGCCACTTTGCAATCGGCTTTAGCTTCGTAAAGTTATGGACTCTAGAAGTTCAATTTTGGGTCAAAGTTAAACAAGTCAAGTTAGAAATAACTGACATTAAAAACACCAAAGTTATGACATTTCCAATCGTTCAGTTATATGGCAGCTATAGGATATAGTCGGCCGATCCTTATGAAATTCGGCATGTCGGATTGATTAGCCAAATATAAAACCCATAGAAAATCCCAACATTCTAACTTTACAAACACCAAAGTTATGGCATTTCCGATCAATCAGTTATATGGCAGCTATAGGATATAGTCGGCCGATCCTTATGAAATTCGGCATGTCGGATTGATTAGCCAAATATAAAACCCTTAGAAAATCCCAACATTCTAACTTTACAAACACCAAAGATATGGCATTTCCGATCAATCAGTTATATGGCAGCTATAGGATATAGTCGGCCGATCCCGGCCGTTCCGACATATATACTGCGTGCAAAGGAAAGAAGGGTATGTGCAAAGTTTCAATTCGATAGCTTTAAAACTGAGAGACTAGTTTGCGTAGAAACAGACAGACGGACAGACAGACGGACAGACGGACAAGGCTATATCAACTCAGGAGGTGATCCTGATCAAGAATATATATACTTTATAGGGTCGGAGATGTCTCCTTCACTGCGTTGCACACTTTTGACCAAAATTATAATACCCTCTGCAAGGGTATAAAAATTTGAATGCAGATTTTTAGAGAATCGAATCAGAAGTCTTTAGAGGTATGCCACTTTGGAATCGGCTTAAGTTTGATAAAGTTATGGACTCTCTAAGTCCAATTTTGAGTCACTCTGTTACAAGTCCTCGGAAAACTAAAAATAACTGACATGAAAATGGGTCAAAAATTTGATCAACGTTAAATTGAACAAGAAAGGAAAGCTAACTTCGGGCGGAGCCGAAGTTGATATACCCTTGCAGAATACTCTGTAAATTATATTCTCCAAAATTATTCATATGATGCATTCTTAATACTCATAAAAAATCCGAACTTCCTAACTTTAACAACAACAAAGTTATGGCATTTCCAATCGTTCAGTTATATGGCAGCTATAGGATATAGTCGGCCGATCCTTATGAAATTTGATAGGTCGGATTGATTGGCCAAAAATAAAATCCATAGAAAATCCCAACTTCCTAACTTTACAAACACCAAAGTTATGGCATTTCCGATCAATCAGTTATATGGCAGCTATAGGATATAGTCGGCCGATCCTTATGAAATTTGGTAGGTCGGATTGATTGGCCAAAAATAAAATCCATAGAAAATCCCAACTTCCTAACTTAACAAACACCAAAGTTATGGCATTTCCGATCATTCAGTTATATGGCAGCTATAGGATATAGTCGGCCGATCCTTATGAAATTTGGTGGGTCGGATTGATTGGCCAAATATAAAACCCATAGAAAATCCCAACTTTCTAACTTTACAAACACCAAAGTTATGGCATTTCCGATCAATCAGTTATATGGCAGCTATAGGATATAGTCGGCCGATCCTTATGAAATTTGGTAGGTTGGATTGATTGGCCAAATATAAAACCCATAGAAAATCCCAACTTCCTAACTTTACAAACACGAAAGTTATGGCATTTCCGATCAATCAGTTATATGGCAGCTATAGGATATAGTCGGCCGATCCCGGCCGTTCCGACTTATATACTGCGTGCAAAGGAAAGAAGGGTGTGTGCAAAGTTTCAATCCGATAGCTTTAAAACTGAGAGACTAGTTTGCGTAGAAACAGACAGACGGACAGACGGACAGACGGACATGGCTATATCAACTCAGGAGGTGATCCTGATCAAGAATATATATACTTTATAGGGTCGGAGATGTCTCCTTCACTGCGTTGCACACTTTTGACCAAAATTATAATACCCTCTGCAAGGGTATAAAAATTTGAATGCAGATTTTTAGAGAATCGAATCAGAAGTCTTTAGAGGTATGCCACTTTGGAATCGGCTTAAGTTTGATAAAGTTATGGACTCTCTAAGTCCAATTTTGAGTCACTCTGTTACAAGTCCTCGGAAAACTAAAAATAACTGACATGAAAATGGGTCAAAAATTTGATCAACGTTAAATTGAAAAATTTGAATGCAGATTTTTAGAGAATCGAATCAGAAGTCTTTAGAGGTATGCCACTTTGGAATCGGCTTAAGTTTGATAAAGTTATGGACTCTCTAAGTCCAATTTTGAGTCACTCTGTTACAAGTCCTCGGAAAACTAAAAATAACTGACATGAAAATGGGTCAAAAATTTGATCAACGTTAAATTGAAAAATTTGAATGCAGATTTTTAGAGAATCGAATCAGAAGTCTTTAGAGGTATGCCACTTTGGAATCGGCTTAAGTTTGATAAAGTTATGGACTCTCTAAGTCCAATTTTGAGTCACTCTGTTACAAGTCCTCGGAAAACTAAAAATAACTGACATGAAAATGGGTCAAAAATTTGATCAACGTTAAATTGAAAAATTTGAATGCAGATTTTTAGAGAATCGAATCAGAAGTCTTTAGAGGTATGCCACTTTGCAATCGGCTTTAGCTTGGTAAAGTTATGGACTCTCGAAGTTCAATTTTGGGTCAAAGTTAAACAAGTCAAATTAGAAATAACTGACATGAAAATGGGTCAAAAATTTGATCAACGTTAAATTGAAAAATTTGAATGCAGATTTTAGAGAATCGAATCAGAAGTCTTTAGAGGTATGCCACTTTGGAAACGGCTTAAGTTTGGTAAAGTTATGGACTCTCTAAGTCCAATTTTTAGTCACTCTGTTACAAGTCCTCGGAAATCTAGAAATAACTGACATGAAAATGGGTCAAAAAGTTAATCGACGTTAAATTGAAAAATTTGAATGCAGATTTTTAGAGAATCGAATCAGAAGTCTTTAGAGGTATGCCACTTTGCAATCGGCTTTAGCTTCGTAAAGTTATGGACTCTCGAAGTTCAATTTTGGGTCAAAGTTAAACAAGTCAAGTTAGAAATAACTGACATTACAAACACCAAAGTTATGGCATTTCCGATCAATCAGTTATATGGCAGCTATAGGATATAGTCGGCCGATCCTTATGAAATTCGGCATGTCGGATTGATTAGCCAAATATAAAACCCTTAGAAAATCCCAACATTCTAACTTTACAAACACCAAAGATATGGCATTTCCGATCAATCAGTTATATGGCAGCTATAGGATATAGTCGGCCGATCCCGGCCGTTCCGACATATATACTGCGTGCAAAGAAAGAAGGGTATGTGCAAAGTTTCAATTCGATAGCTTTAAAACTGAGAGACTAGTTTGCGTAGAAACAGACAGACGGACAGACGGACAGACGGACAGACGGACAGACGGACATGGCTATATCAACTCAGGAGGTGATCCTGATCAAGAATATATATACTTTATAGGGTCGGAGATGTCTCCTTCACTGCGTTGCACACTTTTGACCAAAATTATAATACCCTCTGCAAGGGTATAAAAATTTGAATGCAGATTTTTAGAGAATCGAATCAGAAGTCTTTAGAGGTATGCCACTTTGGAATCGGCTTAATTTTGATAAAGTTATGGACTCTCTAAGTCCAATTTTGAGTCACTCTGTTACAAGTCCTCGGAAAACTAAAAATAACTGACATGAAAATGGGTCAAGAATTTGATCAACGTTAAATTGAAAAATTTGAGTGCAGATTTTTAGAGAATCGAATCAGAAGTCTTTAGAGGTATGCCACTTTGGAATCGGCTTAAGTTTGGTAAATTTATGGACTCTCGAAGTTCAATTTTGGGTCAAAGTTAAACAAGTCAAATTAGAAATAACTGACATGAAAATGGGTCAAAAATTTGATCAACGTTAAATTGAAAAATTTGAATGCAGATTTTTAGAGAATCGAATCAGAAGTCTTTAGAGGTATGCCACTTTGGAATCGGCTTAAGTTTGGTAAAGTTATGGACTCTCTAAGTCCAATTTTTAGTCACTCTGTTACAAGTCCTCGGAAATCTAGAAATAACTGACATGAAAATGGGTCAAAAAGTTAATCGACGTTAAATTGAACAAGAAAGGAAAGCTAACTTCGGGCGGAGCCGAAGTTGATATACCCTTGCAGAATATTATGTACATTATATTCTCCAAAATTATTCACAAGATGCATTCTTAATACTCATAAAAAATCCCAACTTCCTAACTTTAAAAACACCAAAGTTATGGCATTTCCAATCGTTCAGTTATATGGCAGCTATAGGATATAGTCGGCCGATCCTTATGAAATTTAATAGGTCGGATTGATTGGCCAAAAATAAAACTCATAGAAAATCCCAACTTCCTAACTTAACAAACACCAAAGTTATGGCATTTCCGATCAATCAGATATATGGCGGCTATAATATATAGTCGGCCGATCCTTATGATATTTGGTAGGTCGGATTGATTGGCCAAATATAAAACCCATAGAAAATCCCAGCTTCCTAACTTTACAAACACCAAAGTTATGGCATTTCCGATCAATCAGTTATATGGCAGCTATAGGATATAGTCGGCCGATCCTTATGAAATTTGGTAGGTCGAATTGATTGGCCAAATATAACACCCATATAAAATCCCAACTTCCTAACTTTACAAACACCAAAGTTATGGCATTTCCGATCAATCAGTTATATGGCAGCTATAGGATATAGTCGGCCGATCCCGGCCGTTCCGACTTATATACTGCGTGCAAAGGAAAGAAGGGTGTGTGCAAAGTTTCAATTCGATAGCTTTAAAACTGAGAGACTAGTTTGCGTAGAAACAGACAGACGGACAGACGGACAGACAGACGGACAGACGGACAGACGGACAGACGGACATGGCTATATCAACTCAGGAGGTGATCCTGATCAAGAATATATATACTTTATAGGGTCGGAGATGTCTCCTTCACTGCGTTGCACACTTTTGACCAAAATTATAATACCCTCTGCAAGGGTATAAAAATTTGAATGCAGATTTTTAGAGAATCGAATCAGAAGTCTTTAGAGGTATGCCACTTTGCAATCGGCTTTAGCTTCGTAAAGTTATGGACTCTCGAAGTTCAATTTTGGGTCAAAGTTAAACAAGTCAAGTTAGAAATAACTGACATTAAAAACACCAAAGTTATGACATTTCCAATCGTTCAGTTATATGGCAGCTATAGGATATAGTCGGCCGATCCTTATGAAATTCGGCATGTCGGATTGATTAGCCAAATATAAAACCCATAGAAAATCCCAACATTCTAACTTTACAAACACCAAAGTTATGGCATTTCCGATCAATCAGTTATATGGCAGCTATAGGATATAGTCGGCCGATCCTTATGAAATTCGGCATGTCGGATTGATTAGCCAAATATAAAACCCTTAGAAAATCCCAACATTCTAACTTTACAAACACCAAAGATATGGCATTTCCGATCAATCAGTTATATGGCAGCTATAGGATATAGTCGGCCGATCCCGGCCGTTCCGACATATATACTGCGTGCAAAGGAAAGAAGGGTATGTGCAAAGTTTCAATTCGATAGCTTTAAAACTGAGAGACTAGTTTGCGTAGAAACAGACAGACGGACAGACAGACGGACAGACGGACAGACGGACATGGCTATATCAACTCAGGAGGTGATCCTGATCAAGAATATATATACTTTATAGGGTCGGAGATGTCTCCTTCACTGCGTTGCACACTTTTGACCAAAATTATAATACCCTCTGCAAGGGTATAAAAATTTGAATGCAGATTTTTAGAGAATCGAATCAGAAGTCTTTAGAGGTATGCCACTTTGGAAACGGCTTAAGTTTGGTAAAGTTATGGACTCTCTAAGTCCAATTTTTAGTCACTCTGTTACAAGTCCTCGGAAATCTAGAAATAACTGACATGAAAATGGGTCAAAATATTAATCGACGTTAAATTGAAAAATTTGAATGCAGATTTTTAGAGAATCGAATCAGAAGTCTTTAGAGGTATGCCACTTTGCAATCGGCTTTAGCTTGGTAAAGTTATGGACTCTCGAAGTTCAATTTTGGGTCAAAGTTAAACAAGTCAAATTAGAAATAACTGACATGAAAATGGGTGAAAAATTTGATCAAAGTTAAATTGAAAAATTTGAATGCAGATTTTTAGAGAATCGAATCAGAAGTCTTTAGAGGTATGCCACTTTGGAATCGGCTTAAGTTTGATAAAGTTATGGACTCTCTAAGTCCAATTTTGAGTCACTCTGTTACAAGTCCTCGGAAAACTAAAAATAACTGACATGAAAATGGGTCAAAAATTTGATCAACGTTAAATTGAAAAATTTGAATGCAGATTTTTAGAGAATCGAATCAGAAGTCTTTAGAGGTATGCCACTTTGGAATCGGCTTAAGTTTGGTAAATTTATGGACTCTCGAAGTTCAATTTTGGGTCAAAGTTAAACAAGTCAAATTAGAAATAACTGACATGAAAATGGGTCAAAAATTTGATCAAAAAGTTAATCGACGTTAAATTGAAAAATTTGAATGCAGATTTTTAGAGAATCGAATCAGAAGTCTTTAGAGGTATGCCACTTTGCAATCGGCTTTAGCTTCGTAAAGTTATGGACTCTCGAAGTTCAATTTTGGGTCAAAGTTAAACAAGTCAAGTTAGAAATAACTGACATTAAAAACACCAAAGTTATGACATTTCCAATCGTCCAATTCGGCATGTCGGATTGATTAGCCAAATATAAAACCCATAGAAAATCCCAACATTCTAACTTTACAAACACCAAAGTTATGGCATTTCCGATCAATCAGTTATATGGCAGCTATAGGATATAGTCGGCCGATCCTTATGAAATTCGGCATGTCGGATTGATTAGCCAAATATAAAACCCATAGAAAATCCCAACATTCTAACTTTACAAACACCAAAGTTATGGCATTTCCGATCAATCAGTTATATGGCAGCTATAGGATATAGTCGGCCGATCCTTATGAAATTCGACATGTCGGATTGATTAGCCAAATATAAAACCCTTAGAAAATCCCAACATTCTAACTTTACAAACACCAAAGATATGGCATTTCCGATCAATCAGTTATATGGCAGCTATAGGATATAGTCGGCCGATCCCGGCCGTTCCGACATATATACTGCGTGCAAAGAAAGAAGGGTATGTGCAAAGTTTCAATTCGATAGCTTTAAAACTGAGAGACTAGTTTGCGTAGAAACAGACAGACGGACAGACAGACGGACAGACAGACGGACAGACGGACAGACGGACATGGCTATATCAACTCAGGAGGTGATCCTGATCAAGAATATATATACTTTATAGGGTCGGAGATGTCTCCTTCAATGCGTTGCACACTTTTGACCAAAATTATAATACCCTCTGCAAGGGTATAAAAATTTGCATGCAGATTTTTAGAGAATCGAATCAGAAGTCTTTAGAGGTATGCCACTTTGGAAACGGCTTAAGTTTGGTAAAGTTATGGACTCTCTAAGTCCAATTTTTAGTCACTCTGTTACAAGTCCTCGGATATCTAGAAATAACTGACATGAAAATGGGTCAAAATATTAATCGACGTTAAATTGAAAAATTTGAATGCAGATTTTAGAGAATCGAATCAGAAGTCTTTAGAGGTATGCCACTTTGCAATCGGCTTTAGCTTCGTAAAGTTATGGACTCTCGAAGTTCAATTTTGGGTCAAAGTTAAACAAGTCAAGTTAGAAATAACTGACATTAAAAACACCAAAGTTATGACATTTCCAATCGTTCAGTTATATGGCAGCTATAGGATATAGTCGGCCGATCCTTATGAAATTCGGCATGTCGGATTGATTAGCCAAATATAAAACCCATAGAAAATCCCAACATTCTAACTTTACAAACACCAAAGTTATGGCATTTCCGATCAATCAGTTATATGGCAGCTATAGGATATAGTCGGCCGATCCTTATGAAATTCGGCATGTCGGATTGATTAGCCAAATATAAAACCCTTAGAAAATCCCAACATTCTAACTTTACAAACACCAAAGATATGGCATTTCCGATCAATCAGTTATATGGCAGCTATAGGATATAGTCGGCCGATCCCGGCCGTTCCGACATATATACTGCGTGCAAAGAAAAGAAGGGTATGTGCAAAGTTTCAATTCGATAGCTTTAAAACTGAGAGACTAGTTTGCGTAGAAACAGACAGACGGACAGACAGACGGACAGACAGACGGACAGACGGACAGACGGACATGGCTATATCAACTCAGGAGGTGATCCTGATCAAGAATATATATACTTTATAGGGTCGGAGATGTCTCCTTCACTGCGTTGCACACTTTTGACCAAAATTATAATACCCTCTGCAAGGGTATAAAAATTTGAATGCAGATTTTTAGAGAATCGAATCAGAAGTCTTTAGAGGTATGCCACTTTGCAATCGGCTTTAGCTTCGTAAAGTTATGGACTCTCGAAGTTCAATTTTGGGTCAAAGTTAAACAAGTCAAGTTAGAAAATCCCAACATTCTAACTTTACAAACACCAAAGTTATGGCATTTCCGATCAATCAGTTATATGGCAGCTATAGGATATAGTCGGCCGATCCTTATGAAATTCGGCATGTCGGATTGATTAGCCAAATATAAAACCCTTAGAAAATCCCAACATTCTAACTTTACAAACACCAAAGTTATGGCATTTCCGATCAATCAGTTAAATGGCAGCTATAGGATATAGTCGGCCGATCCTTATGAAATTCGACATGTCGGATTGATTAGCCAAATATAAAACCCTTAGAAAATCCCAACATTCTAACTTTACAAACACCAAAGATATGGCATTTCCGATCAATCAGTTATATGGCAGCTATAGGATATAGTCGGCCGATCCCGGCCGTTCCGACATATATACTGCGTGCAAAGGAAAGAAGGGTATGTGCAAAGTTTCAATTCGATAGCTTTAAAACTGAGAGACTAGTTTGCGTAGAAACAGACAGACGGACAGACAGACGGACAGACAGACGGACAGACAGACGGACAGACGGACAGACGGACATGGCTATATCAACTCAGGAGGTGATCCTGATCAAGAATATATATACTTTATAGGGTCGGAGATGTCTCCTTCACTGCGTTGCACACTTTTGACCAAAATTATAATACCCTCTGCAAGGGTATACAAATTTGAATGCAGATTTTTAGAGAATCGAATCAGAAGTCTTTAGAGGTATGCCACTTTGGAAACGGCTTAAGTTTGGTAAAGTTATGGACTCTCTAAGTCCAATTTTTAGTCACTCTGTTACAAGTCCTCGGAAATCTAGAAATAACTGACATGAAAATGGGTCAAAATATTAATCGACGTTAAATTGAAAAATTTGAATGCAGATTTTTAGAGAATCGAATCAGAAGTCTTTAGAGGTATGCCACTTTGCAATCGGCTTTAGCTTCGTAAAGTTATGGACTCTCGAAGTTCAATTTTGGGTCAAAGTTAAACAAGTCAAGTTAGAAATAACTGACATTAAAAACACCAAAGTTATGACATTTCCAATCGTTCAGTTATATGGCAGCTATAGGATATAGTCGGCCGATCCTTATGAAATTCGGCATGTCGGATTGATTAGCCAAATATAAAACCCTTAGAAAATCCCAACATTCTAACTTTACAAACACCAAAGATATGGCATTTCCGATCAATCAGTTATATGGCAGCTATAGGATATAGTCGGCCGATCCCGGCCGTTCCGACATATATACTGCGTGCAAAGAAAAGAAGGGTATGTGCAAAGTTTCAATTCGATAGCTTTAAAACTGAGAGACTAGTTTGCGTAGAAACAGACAGACGGACAGACAGACGGACAGACAGACGGACAGACGGACAGACGGACATGGCTATATCAACTCAGGAGGTGATCCTGATCAAGAATATATATACTTTATAGGGTCGGAGATGTCTCCTTCACTGCGTTGCACACTTTTGACCAAAATTATAATACCCTCTGCAAGGGTATAAAAATTTGAATGCAGATTTTTAGAGAATCGAATCAGAAGTCTTTAGAGGTATGCCACTTTGGAAACGGCTTAAGTTTGGTAAAGTTATGGACTCTCTAAGTCCAATTTTTAGTCACTCTGTTACAAGTCCTCGGAAATCTAGAAATAACTGACATGAAAATGGGTCAAAATATTAATCGACGTTAAATTGAAAAATTTGAATGCAGATTTTTAGAGAATCGAATCAGAAGTCTTTAGAGGTATGCCACTTTGCAATCGGCTTTAGCTTCGTAAAGTTATGGACTCTCGAAGTTCAATTTTGGGTCAAAGTTAAACAAGTCAAGTTAGAAAATCCCAACATTCTAACTTTACAAACACCAAAGTTATGGCATTTCCGATCAATCAGTTATATGGCAGCTATAGGATATAGTCGGCCGATCCTTATGAAATTCGGCATGTCGGATTGATTAGCCAAATATAAAACCCTTAGAAAATCCCAACATTCTAACTTTACAAACACCAAAGTTATGGCATTTCCGATCAATCAGTTAAATGGCAGCTATAGGATATAGTCGGCCGATCCTTATGAAATTCGACATGTCGGATTGATTAGCCAAATATAAAACCCTTAGAAAATCCCAACATTCTAACTTTACAAACACCAAAGATATGGCATTTCCGATCAATCAGTTATATGGCAGCTATAGGATATAGTCGGCCGATCCCGGCCGTTCCGACATATACTGCGTGCAAAGGAAAGAAGGGTATGTGCAAAGTTTCAATTCGATAGCTTTAAAACTGAGAGACTAGTTTGCGTAAGAAACAGACAGACGGACAGACAGACGGACAGACAGACGGACAGACAGACGGACAGACGGACAGACGGACATGGCTATATCAACTCAGGAGGTGATCCTGATCAAGAATATATATACTTTATAGGGTCGGAGATGTCTCCTTCACTGCGTTGCACACTTTTGACCAAAATTATAATACCCTCTGCAAGGGTATACAAATTTGAATGCAGATTTTTAGAGAATCGAATCAGAAGTCTTTAGAGGTATGCCACTTTGGAAACGGCTTAAGTTTGGTAAAGTTATGGACTCTCTAAGTCCAATTTTTAGTCACTCTGTTACAAGTCCTCGGAAATCTAGAAATAACTGACATGAAAATGGGTCAAAATATTAATCGACGTTAAATTGAAAAATTTGAATGCAGATTTTTAGAGAATCGAATCAGAAGTCTTTAGAGGTATGCCACTTTGCAATCGGCTTTAGCTTCGTAAAGTTATGGACTCTCGAAGTTCAATTTTGGGTCAAAGTTAAACAAGTCAAGTTAGAAATAACTGACATTAAAAACACCAAAGTTATGACATTTCCAATCGTTCAGTTATATGGCAGCTATAGGATATAGTCGGCCGATCCTTATGAAATTCGGCATGTCGGATTGATTAGCCAAATATAAAACCCATAGAAAATCCCAACATTCTAACTTTACAAACACCAAAGTTATGGCATTTCCGATCAATCAGTTATATGGCAGCTATAGGATATAGTCGGCCGATCCTTATGAAATTCGGCATGTCGGATTGATTAGCCAAATATAAAACCCTTAGAAAATCCCAACATTCTAACTTTACAAACACCAAAGTTATGGCATTTCCGATCAATCAGTTATATGGCAGCTATAGGATATAGTCGGCCGATCCTTATGAAATTCGGCATGTCGGATTGATTAGCCAAATATAAAACCCTTAGAAAATCCCAACATTCTAACTTTACAAACACCAAAGATATGGCATTTCCGATCAATCAGTTATATGGCAGCTATAGGATATAGTCGGCCGATCCCGGCCGTTCCGACATATATACTGCGTGCAAAGGAAAGAAGGGTATGTGCAAAGTTTCAATTCGATAGCTTTAAAACTGAGAGACTAGTTTGCGTAGAAACAGACAGACGGACAGACAGACGGACAGACAGACGGACAGACGGACAGACGGACATGGCTATATCAACTCAGGAGGTGATCCTGATCAAGAATATATATACTTTATAGGGTCGGAGATGTCTCCTTCACTGCGTTGCACACTTTTGACCAAAATTATAATACCCTCTGCAAGGGTATAAAAATTTGAATGCAGATTTTTAGAGAATCGAATCAGAAGTCTTTAGAGGTATGCCACTTTGGAAACGGCTTAAGTTTGGTAAAGTTATGGACTCTCTAAGTCCAATTTTTAGTCACTCTGTTACAAGTCCTCGGAAATCTAGAAATAACTGACATGAAAATGGGTCAAAAAGTTAATCGACGTTAAATTGAAAAATTTGAATGCAGATTTTTAGAGAATCGAATCAGAAGTCTTTAGAGGTATGCCACTTTGCAATCGGCTTTAGCTTCGTAAAGTTATGGACTCTCGAAGTTCAATTTTGGGTCAAAGTTAAACAAGTCAAGTTAGAAATAACTGACATTAAAAACACCAAAGTTATGACATTTCCAATCGTTCAGTTATATGGCAGCTATAGGATAAAGTCGGCCGATCCTTATGAAATTCGGCATGTCGGATTGATTAGCCAAATATAAAACCCATAGAAAATCCCAACATTCTAACTTTACAAACACCAAAGTTATGGCATTTCCGATCAATCAGTTATATGGCAGCTATAGGATATAGTCGGCCGATCCTTATGAAATTCGGTATGTCGGATTGATTAGCCAAATATAAAACCCTTAGAAAATCCCAACATTCTAACTTTACAAACACCAAAGATATGGCATTTCCGATCAATCAGTTATATGGCAGCTATAGGATATAGTCGGCCGATCCCGGCCGTTCCGACATATATACTGCGTGCAAAGGAAAAAGGGTATGTGCAAAGTTTCAATTCGATAGCTTTAAAACTGAGAAACTAGCTTGCGTAGAACCAGACAGACGGACAGACAGACGGACAGACGGACAGACGGACATGGCTATATCAACTCAGGAGGTGATCCTGATCAAGAATATATATAATAACAAATTCGGGATTTAGCACTTTGAAAAAAATATAATTTTTATTTATCAAAATAGTGTAAACGCGAACTGGGAGAGATAGGTCTGCTCCTTACAAGATACAACTTAAAACTCAAACTTAAAAACTAAGCTGGCGCTTATCAAACCTTCGATTGGGAGAAAGAACTTTATTGATAAATTGAGAGTGTCCAAAATGAGAGCACTGAGCAAGAGAGCGATCTAGGTTTGAGCTGCGTCTGCAATTTTACAGTATTGGGGGATAAAAGCTTTTTGGAGTTTGGGGACATTTGTTTATAATGCAAGAGGATGTTTACAAAAATTGGTCAGTCGTGGGAGCCGACAATTTGGGGTTCTTTCATTTGTTTATAACTCAAGAGGATGTTTATATTAATTGGCGACTCTTGGGAGCCGATGATTTTGGGTGTGACAAATGCGTAATGTAAATATGGTTATGCGGTAGATATGTGGGTGTGTGTATGTTACTTTTATGTGGTAGATTTGTGGGTGTGGGTATGTTACTATATACTTTATAGGGTCGGAGATGTCTCCTTCACTGCGTTGCACACTTTTGACCAAAATTACAATACCCTCTGCAAGGGTATAAAAATTTGAATGCAGATTTTTAGAGAATCGAATCAGAAGTCTTTAGAGGTATGCCACTTTGGAAACGGCTTAAGTTTGGTAAAGTTATGGACTCTCTAAGTCCAATTTTTAGTCACTCTGTTACAAGTCCTCGGAAATCTAGAAATAACTGACATGAAAATGGGTCAAAAAGTTAATCGACGTTAAATTGAAAAATTTGAATGCAGATTTTTAGAGAATCGAATCAGAAGTCTTTAGAGGTATGCCACTTTGCAATCGGCTTTAGCTTCGTAAAGTTATGGACTCTCGAAGTTCAATTTTGGGTCAAAGTTAAACAAGTCAAGTTAGAAATAACTGACATTAAAAACACCAAAGTTATGACATTTCCAATCGTTCAGTTATATGGCAGCTATAGGATAAAGTCGGCCGATCCTTATGAAATTCGGCATGTCGGATTGATTAGCCAAATATAAAACCCATAGAAAATCCCAACATTCTAACTTTACAAACACCAAAGTTATGGCATTTCCGATCAATCAGTTATATGGCAGCTATAGGATATAGTCGGCCGATCCTTATGAAATTCGGTATGTCGGATTGATTAGCCAAATATAAAACCCTTAGAAAATCCCAACATTCTAACTTTACAAACACCAAAGATATGGCATTTCCGATCAATCAGTTATATGGCAGCTATAGGATATAGTCGGCCGATCCCGGCCGTTCCGACATATATACTGCGTGCAAAGGAAAAAAGGGTATGTGCAAAGTTTCAATTCGATAGCTTTAAAACTGAGAGACTAGCTTGCGTAGAAACAGACAGACGGACAGACAGACGGACAGACGGACAGACGGACATGGCTATATCAACTCAGGAGGTGATCCTGATCAAGAATATATATAATAACAAATTCGGGATCTAGCACTTTGAAAAAATATAATTTTTATTTATCAAAATAGTGTAAACGCGAACTGGGAGAGATAGGTCTGCTCCTTACAAGATACAACTTAAAACTCAAACTTAAAAACTAAGCTGGCGCTTATCAAACCTTCGATTGGGAGAAAGAACTTTATTGATAAATTGAGAGTGTCCAAAATGAGAGCACTGAGCAAGAGAGCGATCTAGGTTTGAGCTGCGTCTGCAATTTTACAGTATTGGGGGATAAAAGCTTTTTGGAGTTTGGGGACATTTGTTTATAATGCAAGAGGATGTTTACAAAAATTGGTCAGTCGTGGGAGCCGACAATTTGGGGTTCTTTCATTTGTTTATAACTCAAGAGGATGTTTATATTAATTGGCGACTCTTGGGAGCCGATGATTTTGGGTGTGACAAATGCGTAATGTAAATATGGTTATGCGGTAGATATGTGGGTGTGTGTATGTTACTTTTATGTGGTAGATTTGTGGGTGTGGGTATGTTACTATATACTTTATAGGGTCGGAGATGTCTCCTTCACTGCGTTGCACACTTTTGACCAAAATTACAATACCCTCTGCAAGGGTATAAAAATTTGAATGCAGATTTTTAGAGAATCGAATCAGAAGTCTTTAGAGGTATGCCACTTTGGAAACGGCTTAAGTTTGGTAAAGTTATGGACTCTCTAAGTCCAATTTTTAGTCACTCTGTTACAAGTCCTCGGAAATCTAGAAATAACTGACATGAAAATGGGTCAAAATATTAATCGACGTTAAATTGAAAAATTTGAATGCAGATTTTTAGAGAATCGAATCAGAAGTCTTTAGAGGTATGCCACTTTGCAATCGGCTTTAGCTTGGTAAAGTTATGGACTCTCGAAGTTCAATTTTGGGTCAAAGTTAAACAAGTCAAATTAGAAATAACTGACATGAAAATGGGTGAAAAATTTGATCAAAGTTAAATTGAAAAATTTGAATGCAGATTTTTAGAGAATCGAATCAGAAGTCTTTAGAGGTATGCCACTTTGGAATCGGCTTAAGTTTGATAAAGTTATGGACTCTCTAAGTCCAATTTTGAGTCACTCTGTTACAAGTCCTCGGAAAACTAAAAATAACTGACATGAAAATGGGTCAAAAATTTGATCAACGTTAAATTGAAAAATTTGAATGCAGATTTTAGAGAATCGAATCAGAAGTCTTTAGAGGTATGCCACTTTGGAATCGGCTTAAGTTTGGTAAATTTATGGACTCTCGAAGTTCAATTTTGGGTCAAAGTTAAACAAGTCAAATTAGAAATAACTGACATGAAAATGGGTCAAAAATTTGATCAACGACAAATTGAAAAATTTTAATGCAGATTTTTAGAGAATCGAATCAGAAGTCTTTAGAGGTATGCCACTTTGCAATCGGCTTTAGCTTCGTAAAGTTATGGACTCTCGAAGTTCAATTTTGGGTCAAAGTTAAACAAGTCAAGTTAGAAATAACTGACATTAAAAACACCAAAGTTATGACATTTCCAATCGTTCAGTTATATGGCAGCTATAGGATATAGTCGGCCGATCCTTATGAAATTCGGCATGTCGGATTGATTAGCCAAATATAAAACCCATAGAAAATCCCAACATTCTAACTTTACAAACACCAAAGTTATGGCATTTCCGATCAATCAGTTATATGGCAGCTATAGGATATAGTCGGCCGATCCTTATGAAATTCGGCATGTCGGATTGATTAGCCAAATATAAAACCCTTAGAAAATCCCAACATTCTAACTTTACAAACACCAAAGTTATGGCATTTCCGATCAATCAGTTATATGGCAGCTATAGGATATAGTCGGCCGATCCTTATGAAATTCGGCATGTCGGATTGATTAGCCAAATATAAAACCCTTAGAAAATCCCAACATTCTAACTTTACAAACACCAAAGATATGGCATTTCCGATCAATCAGTTATATGGCAGCTATAGGATATAGTCGGCCGATCCCGGCCGTTCCGACATATATACTGCGTGCAAAGGAAAGAAGGGTATGTGCAAAGTTTCAATTCGATAGCTTTAAAACTGAGAGACTAGTTTGCGTAGAAACAGACAGACGGACAGACAGACGGACAGACGGACATGGCTATATCAACTCAGGAGGTGATCCTGATCAAGAATATATATACTTTATAGGGTCGGAGATGTCTCCTTCACTGCGTTGCACACTTTTGACCAAAATTATAATACCCTCTGCAAGGGTATAAAAATTTGAATGCAGATTTTTAGAGAATCGAATCAGAAGTCTTTAGAGGTATGCCACTTTGGAAACGGCTTAAGTTTGGTAAAGTTATGGACTCTCTAAGTCCAATTTTTAGTCACTCTGTTACAAGTCCTCGGAAATCTAGAAATAACTGACATGAAAATGGGTCAAAATATTAATCGACGTTAAATTGAAAAATTTGAATGCAGATTTTTAGAGAATCGAATCAGAAGTCTTTAGAGGTATGCCACTTTGCAATCGGCTTTAGCTTGGTAAAGTTATGGACTCTCGAAGTTCAATTTTGGGTCAAAGTTAAACAAGTCAAATTAGAAATAACTGACATGAAAATGGGTGAAAAATTTGATCAAAGTTAAATTGAAAAATTTGAATGCAGATTTTTAGAGAATCGAATCAGAAGTCTTTAGAGGTATGCCACTTTGGAATCGGCTTAAGTTTGATAAAGTTATGGACTCTCTAAGTCCAATTTTGAGTCACTCTGTTACAAGTCCTCGGAAAACTAAAAATAACTGACATGAAAATGGGTCAAAAATTTGATCAACGTTAAATTGAAAAATTTGAATGCAGATTTTTAGAGAATCGAATCAGAAGTCTTTAGAGGTATGCCACTTTGGAATCGGCTTAAGTTTGGTAAATTTATGGACTCTCGAAGTTCAATTTTGGGTCAAAGTTAAACAAGTCAAATTAGAAATAACTGACATGAAAATGGGTCAAAAATTTGATCAAAAAGTTAATCGACGTTAAATTGAAAAATTTGAATGCAGATTTTTAGAGAATCGAATCAGAAGTCTTTAGAGGTATGCCACTTTGCAATCGGCTTTAGCTTCGTAAAGTTATGGACTCTCGAAGTTCAATTTTGGGTCAAAGTTAAACAAGTCAAGTTAGAAATAACTGACATTAAAAACACCAAAGTTATGACATTTCCAATCGTTCAGTTATATGGCAGCTATAGGATATAGTCGGCCGATCCTTATGAAATTCGGCATGTCGGATTGATTAGCCAAATATAAAACCCATAGAAAATCCCAACATTCTAACTTTACAAACACCAAAGTTATGGCATTTCCGATCAATCAGTTATATGGCAGCTATAGGATATAGTCGGCCGATCCTTATGAAATTCGGCATGTCGGATTGATTAGCCAAATATAAAACCCTTAGAAAATCCCAACATTCTAACTTTACAAACACCAAAGTTATGGCATTTCCGATCAATCAGTTATATGGCAGCTTTAGGATATAGTCGGCCGATCCTTATGAAATTCGGCATGTCGGATTGATTAGCCAAATATAAAACCCTTAGAAAATCCCAACATTCTAACTTTACAAACACCAAAGATATGGCATTTCCGATCAATCAGTTATATGGCAGCTATAGGATATAGTCGGCCGATCCCGGCCGTTCCGACATATATACTGCGTGCAAAGGAAAGAAGGGTATGTGCAAAGTTTCAATTCGATAGCTTTAAAACTGAGAGACTAGTTTGCGTAGAAACAGACAGACGGACAGACAGACGGACAGACGGACATGGCTATATCAACTCAGGAGGTGATCCTGATCAAGAATATATATACTTTATAGGGTCGGAGATGTCTCCTTCACTGCGTTGCACACTTTTGACCAAAATTATAATACCCTCTGCAAGGGTATAAAAATTTGAATGCAGATTTTTAGAGAATCGAATCAGAAGTCTTTAGAGGTATGCCACTTTGGAAACGGCTTAAGTTTGGTAAAGTTATGGACTCTCTAAGTCCAATTTTTAGTCACTCTGTTACAAGTCCTCGGAAATCTAGAAATAACTGACATGAAAATGGGTCAAAATATTAATCGACGTTAAATTGAAAAATTTGAATGCAGATTTTTAGAGAATCGAATCAGAAGTCTTTAGAGGTATGCCACTTTGCAATCGGCTTTAGCTACGTAAAGTTATGGACTCTCGAAGTTCAATTTTGGGTCAAAGTTAAACAAGTCAAGTTAAAATAACTGACATTAAAAACACCAAAGTTATGACATTTCCAATCGTTCAGTTATATGGCAGCTATAGGATATAGTCGGCCGATCCTTATGAAATTCGGCATGTCGGATTGATTAGCCAAATATAAAACCCATAGAAAATCCCAACATTCTAACTTTACAAACACCAAAGATATGGCATTTCCGATCAATCAGTTATATGGCAGCTATAGGATATAGTCGGCCGATCCCGGCCGTTCCGACATATATACTGCGTGCAAAGGAAAAAAAGGGTATGTGCAAAGTTTCAATTCGATAGCTTTAAAACTGAGAGACTAGCTTGCGTAGAAACAGACAGACGGACAGACAGACGGACAGACGGACAGACGGACATGGCTATATCAACTCAGGAGGTGATCCTGATCAAGAATATATATAATAACAAATTCGGGATTTAGCACTTTGAAAAAAATATAATTTTTATTTATCAAAATAGTGTAAACGCGAACTGGGAGAGATAGGTCTGCTCCTTACAAGATACAACTTAAAACTCAAACTTAAAAACTAAGCTGGCGCTTATCAAACCTTCGATTGGGAGAAAGAACTTTATTGATAAATTGAGAGTGTCCAAAATGAGAGCACTGAGCAAGAGAGCGATCTAGGTTTGAGCTGCGTCTGCAATTTTACAGTATTGGGGGATAAAAGCTTTTTGGAGTTTGGGGACATTTGTTTATAATGCAAGAGGATGTTTACAAAAATTGGTCAGTCGTGGGAGCCGACAATTTGGGGTTCTTTCATTTGTTTATAACTCAAGAGGATGTTTATATTAATTGGCGACTCTTGGGAGCCGATGATTTTGGGTGTGACAAATGCGTAATGTAAATATGTTTATGCGGTAGATATGTGGGTGTGTGTATGTTACTTTTATGTGGTAGATTAGTGGGTGTGGGTATGTTACTATATACTTTATAGGGTCGGAGATGTCTCCTTCACTGCGTTGCACACTTTTGACCAAAATTATAATACCCTCTGCAAGGGTATAAAAATTTGAATGCAGATTTTTAGAGAATCGAATCAGAAGTCTTTAGAGGTATGCCACTTTGGAAACGGCTTAAGTTTGGTAAAGTTATGGACTCTCTAAGTCCAATTTTTAGTCACTCTGTTACAAGTCCTCGGAAATCTAGAAATAACTGACATGAAAATGGGTCAAAATATTAATCGACGTTAAATTGAAAAATTTGAATGCAGATTTTTAGAGAATCGAATCAGAAGTCTTTAGAGGTATGCCACTTTGCAATCGGCTTTAGCTTGGTAAAGTTATGGACTCTCGAAGTTCAATTTTGGGTCAAAGTTAAACAAGTCAAATTAGAAATAACTGACATGAAAATGGGTGAAAAATTTGATCAAAGTTAAATTGAAAAATTTGAATGCAGATTTTTAGAGAATCGAATCAGAAGTCTTTAGAGGTATGCCACTTTGGAATCGGCTTAAGTTTGATAAAGTTATGGACTCTCTAAGTCCAATTTTGAGTCACTCTGTTACAAGTCCTCGGAAATCTAGAAATAACTGACATGATAGGGTCAAAATATTAATCGACGTTAAATTGAAAAATTTGAATGCAGATTTTTAGAGAATCGAATCAGAAGTCTTTAGAGGTATGCCACTTTGCAATCGGCTTTAGCTTGGTAAAGTTATGGACTCTCGAAGTTCAATTTTGGGTCAAAGTTAAACAAGTCAAATTAGAAATAACTGACATGAAAATGGGTGAAAAATTTGATCAAAGTTAAATTGAAAAATTTGAATGCAGATTTTTAGAGAATCGAATCAGAAGTCTTTAGAGGTATGCCACTTTGGAATCGGCTTAAGTTTGATAAAGTTATGGACTCTCTAAGTCCAATTTTGAGTCACTCTGTTACAAGTCCTCGGAAAACTAAAAATAACTGACATGAAAATGGGTCAAAAATTTGATCAACGTTAAATTGAAAAATTTGAATGCAGATTTTTAGAGAATCGAATCAGAAGTCTTTAGAGGTATGCCACTTTGGAATCGGGTTAAGTTTGGTAAATTTATGGACTCTCGAAGTTCAATTTTGGGTCAAAGTTAAACAAGTCAAATTAGAAATAACTGACATGAAAATGGGTCAAAAATTTGATCAAAAAGTTAATCGACGTTAAATTGAAAAATTTGAATGCAGATTTTTAGAGAATCGAATCAGAAGTCTTTAGAGGTATGCCACTTTGCAATCGGCTTTAGCTTGGTAAAGTTGTGGACTCTCGAAGTTCAATTTTGGGTCAAAGTTAAACAAGTCAAATTAGAAATAACTGACATGAAAATGGGTGAAAAATTTGATCAAAGTTAAATTGAAAAATTTGAATGCAGATTTTTAGAGAATCGAATCAGAAGTCTTTAGAGGTATGCCACTTTGCAATCGGCTTTAGCTTCGTAAAGTTATGGACCCTCGAAGTTCAATTTTGGGTCAAAGTTAAACAAGTCAAGTTAGAAATAACTGACATTAAAAACACCAAAGTTATGACATTTCCAATCGTTCAGTTATATGGCAGCTATAGGATATAGTCGGCCGATCCTTATGAAATTCGGCATGTCGGATTGATTAGCCAAATATAAAACCCATAGAAAATCCCAACATTCTAACTTTACAAACACCAAAGTTATGGCATTTCCGATCAATCAGTTATATGGCAGCTATAGGATATAGTCGGCCGATCCTTATGAAATTCGACATGTCGGATTGATTAGCCAAATATAAAACCCTTAGAAAATCCCAACATTCTAACTTTACAAACACCAAAGTTATGGCATTTCCGATCAATCAGTTATATGGCAGCTATAGGATATAGTCGGCCGATCCTTATGAAATTCGGCATGTCGGATTGATTAGCCAAATATAAAACCCTTAGAAAATCCCAACATTCTAACTTTACAAACACCAAAGATATGGCATTTCCGATCAATCAGTTATATGGCAGCTATAGGATATAGTCGGCCGATCCCGGCCGTTCCGACATATATACTGCGTGCAAAGGAAAGAAGGGTATGTGCAAAGTTTCAATTCGATAGCTTTAAAACTGAGAGACTAGTTTGCGTAGAAACAGACAGACGGACAGACAGACGGACAGACAGACGGACAGACGGACATGGCTATATCAACTCAGGAGGTGATCCTGATCAAGAATATATATACTTTATAGGGTCGGAGATGTCTCCTTCACTGCGTTGCACACTTTTGACCAAAATTATAATACCCTCTGCAAGGGTATAAAAATTTGAATGCAGATTTTTAGAGAATCGAATCAGAAGTCTTTAGAGGTATGCCACTTTGGAAACGGCTTAAGTTTGGTAAAGTTATGGACTCTCTAAGTCCAATTTTTAGTCACTCTGTTACAAGTCCTCGGAAATCTAGAAATAACTGACATGAAAATGGGTCAAAATATTAATCGACGTTAAATTGAAAAATTTGAATGCAGATTTTTAGAGAATCGAATCAGAAGTCTTTAGAGGTATGCCACTTTGCAATCGGCTTTAGCTACGTAAAGTTATGGACTCTCGAAGTTCAATTTTGGGTCAAAGTTAAACAAGTCAAGTTAGAAATAACTGACATTAAAAACACCAAAGTTATGACATTTCCAATCGTTCAGTTATATGGCAGCTATAGGATATAGTCGGCCGATCCTTATGAAATTCGGCATGTCGGATTGATTAGCCAAATATAAAACCCATAGAAAATCCCAACATTCTAACTTTACAAACACCAAAGTTATGGCATTTCCGATCAATCAGTTATATGGCAGCTATAGGATATAGTCGGCCGATCCTTATGAAATTCGGTATGTCGGATTGATTAGCCAAATATAAAACCCTTAGAAAATCCCAACATTCTAACTTTACAAACACCAAAGATATGGCATTTCCGATCAATCAGTTATATGGCAGCTATAGGATATAGTCGGCCGATCCCGGCCGTTCCGACATATATACTGCGTGCAAAGGAAAAAAGGGTATGTGCAAAGTTTCAATTCGATAGCTTTAAAACTGAGAGACTAGCTTGCGTAGAAACAGACAGACGGACAGACAGACGGACAGACGGACAGACGGACATGGCTATATCAACTCAGGAGGTGATCCTGATCAAGAATATATATAATAACAAATTCGGGATTTAGCACTTTGAAAAAAATATAATTTTTATTTATCAAAATAGTGTAAACGCGAACTGGGAGAGATAGGTCTGCTCCTTACAAGATACAACTTAAAACTCAAACTTAAAAACTAAGCTGGCGCTTATCAAACCTTCGATTGGGAGAAAGAACTTTATTGATAAATTGAGAGTGTCCAAAATGAGAGCACTGAGCAAGAGAGCGATCTAGGTTTGAGCTGCGTCTGCAATTTTACAGTATTGGGGGATAAAAGCTTTTTGGAGTTTGGGGACATTTGTTTATAATGCAAGAGGATGTTTACAAAAATTGGTCAGTCGTGGGAGCCGACAATTTGGGGTTCTTTCATTTGTTTATAACTCAAGAGGATGTTTATATTAATTGGCGACTCTTGGGAGCCGATGATTTTGGGTGTGACAAATGCGTAATGTAAATATGTTTATGCGGTAGATATGTGGGTGTGTGTATGTTACTTTTATGTGGTAGATTTGTGGGTGTGGGTATGTTACTATATACTTTATAGGGTCGGAGATGTCTCCTTCACTGCGTTGCACACTTTTGACCAAAATTATAATACCCTCTGCAAGGGTATAAAAATTTGAATGCAGATTTTTAGAGAATCGAATCAGAAGTCTTTAGAGGTATGCCACTTTGGAATCGGCTTAAGTTTGATAAAGTTATGGACTCTCTAAGTCCAATTTTGAGTCACTCTGTTACAAGTCCTCGGAAATCTAGAAATAACTGACATGAAAATGGGTCAAAATATTAATCGACGTTAAATTGAAAAATTTGAATGCAGATTTTTAGAGAATCGAATCAGAAGTCTTTAGAGGTATGCCACTTTGCAATCGGCTTTAGCTTGGTAAAGTTATGGACTCTCGAAGTTCAATTTTGGGTCAAAGTTAAACAAGTCAAATTAGAAATAACTGACATGAAAATGGGTGAAAAATTTGATCAAAGTTAAATTGAAAAATTTGAATGCAGATTTTTAGAGAATCGAATCAGAAGTCTTTAGAGGTATGCCACTTTGGAATCGGCTTAAGTTTGATAAAGTTATGGACTCTCTAAGTCCAATTTTGAGTCACTCTGTTACAAGTCCTCGGAAAACTAAAAATAACTGACATGAAAATGGGTCAAAAATTTGATCAACGTTAAATTGAAAAATTTGAATGCAGATTTTTAGAGAATCGAATCAGAAGTCTTTAGAGGTATGCCACTTTGGAATCGGCTTAAGTTTGGTAAATTTATGGACTCTCGAAGTTCAATTTTGGGTCAAAGTTAAACAAGTCAAATTAGAAATAACTGACATGAAAATGGGTCAAAAATTTGATCAAAAAGTTAATCGACGTTAAATTGAAAAATTTGAATGCAGATTTTTAGAGAATCGAATCAGAAGTCTTTAGAGGTATGCCACTTTGCAATCGGCTTTAGCTTGGTAAAGTTATGGACTCTCGAAGTTCAATTTTGGGTCAAAGTTAAACAAGTCAAATTAGAAATAACTGACATGAAAATGGGTGAAAAATTTGATCAAAGTTAAATTGAAAAATTTGAATGCAGATTTTTAGAGAATCGAATCAGAAGTCTTTAGAGGTATGCCACTTTGCAATCGGCTTTAGCTTCGTAAAGTTATGGACTCTCGAAGTTCAATTTTGGGTCAAAGTTAAACAAGTCAAGTTAGAAATAACTGACATTAAAAACACCAAAGTTATGACATTTCCAATCGTTCAGTTATATGGCAGCTATAGGATATAGTCGGCCGATCCTTATGAAATTCGGCATGTCGGATTGATTAGCCAAATATAAAACCCATAGAAAATCCCAACATTCTAACTTTACAAACACCAAAGTTATGGCATTTCCGATCAATCAGTTATATGGCAGCTATAGGATATAGTCGGCCGATCCTTATGAAATTCGGCATGTCGGATTGATTAGCCAAATATAAAACCCATAGAAAATCCCAACATTCTAACTTTACAAACACCAAAGTTATGGCATTTCCGATCAATCAGTTATATGGCAGCTATAGGATATAGTCGGCCGATCCTTATGAAATTCGACCTGTCGGATTGATTAGCCAAATATAAAACCCTTAGAAAATCCCAACATTCTAACTTTACAAACACCAAAGTTATGGCATTTTCGATCAATCAGTTATATGGCAGCTATAGGATATAGTCGGCCGATCCTTATGAAATTCGGCATGTCGGATTGATTAGCCAAATATAAAACCCTTAGAAAATCCCAACATTCTAACTTTACAAACACCAAAGATATGGCATTTCCGATCAATCAGTTATATGGCAGCTATAGGATATAGTCGGCCGATCCCGGCCGTTCCGACATATATACTGCGTGCAAAGGAAAGAAGGGTATGTGCAAAGTTTCAATTCGATAGCTTTAAAACTGAGAGACTAGTTTGCGTAGAAACAGACAGACGGACAGACAGACGGACAGACAGACGGACAGACGGACATGGCTATATCAACTCAGGAGGTGATCCTGATCAAGAATATATATACTTTATAGGGTCGGAGATGTCTCCTTCACTGCGTTGCACACTTTTGACCAAAATTATAATACCCTCTGCAAGGGTATAAAAATTTGAATGCAGATTTTTAGAGAATCGAATCAGAAGTCTTTAGAGGTATGCCACTTTGGAAACGGCTTAAGTTTGGTAAAGTTATGGACTCTCTAAGTCCAATTTTTAGTCACTCTGTTACAAGTCCTCGGAAATCTAGAAATAACTGACATGAAAATGGGTCAAAATATTAATCGACGTTAAATTGAAAAATTTGAATGCAGATTTTTAGAGAATCGAATCAGAAGTCTTTAGAGGTATGCCACTTTGCAATCGGCTTTAGCTACGTAAAGTTATGGACTCTCGAAGTTCAATTTTGGGTCAAAGTTAAACAAGTCAAGTTAGAAATAACTGACATTAAAAACACCAAAGTTATGACATTTCCAATCGTTCAGTTATATGGCAGCTATAGGATATAGTCGGCCGATCCTTATGAAATTCGGCATGTCGGATTGATTAGCCAAATATAAAACCCATAGAAAATCCCAACATTCTAACTTTACAAACACCAAAGTTATGGCATTTCCGATCAATCAGTTATATGGCAGCTATAGGATATAGTCGGCCGATCCTTATGAAATTCGGTATGTCGGATTGATTAGCCAAATATAAAACCCTTAGAAAATCCCAACATTCTAACTTTACAAACACCAAAGATATGGCATTTCCGATCAATCAGTTATATGGCAGCTATAGGATATAGTCGGCCGATCCCGGCCGTTCCGACATATATACTGCGTGCAAAGGAAAAAAGGGTATGTGCAAAGTTTCAATTCGATAGCTTTAAAACTGAGAGACTAGCTTGCGTAGAAACAGACAGACGGACAGACAGACGGACAGACGGACAGACGGACATGGCTATATCAACTCAGGAGGTGATCCTGATCAAGAATATATATAATAACAAATTCGGGATTTAGCACTTTGAAAAAAATATAATTTTTATTTATCAAAATAGTGTAAACGCGAACTGGGAGAGATAGGTCTGCTCCTTACAAGATACAACTTAAAACTCAAACTTAAAAACTAAGCTGGCGCTTATCAAACCTTCGATTGGGAGAAAGAACTTTATTGATAAATTGAGAGTGTCCAAAATGAGAGCACTGAGCAAGAGAGCGATCTAGGTTTGAGCTGCGTCTGCAATTTTACAGTATTGGGGGATAAAAGCTTTTTGGAGTTTGGGGACATTTGTTTATAATGCAAGAGGATGTTTACAAAAATTGGTCAGTCGTGGGAGCCGACAATTTGGGGTTCTTTCATTTGTTTATAACTCAAGAGGATGTTTATATTAATTGGCGACTCTTGGGAGCCGATGATTTTGGGTGTGACAAATGCGTAATGTAAATATGTTTATGCGGTAGATATGTGGGTGTGTGTATGTTACTTTTATGTGGTAGATTTGTGGGTGTGGGTATGTTACTATATACTTTATAGGGTCGGAGATGTCTCCTTCACTGCGTTGCACACTTTTGACCAAAATTATAATACCCTCTGCAAGGGTATAAAAATTTGAATGCAGATTTTTAGAGAATCGAATCAGAAGTCTTTAGAGGTATGCCACTTTGGAAACGGCTTAAGTTTGGTAAAGTTATGGACTCTCTAAGTCCAATTTTTAGTCACTCTGTTACAAGTCCTCGGAAATCTAGAAATAACTGACATGAAAATGGGTCAAAATATTAATCGACGTTAAATTGAAAAATTTGAATGCAGATTTTTAGAGAATCGAATCAGAAGTCTTTAGAGGTATGCCACTTTGCAATCGGCTTTAGCTTGGTAAAGTTATGGACTCTCGAAGTTCAATTTTGGGTCAAAGTTAAACAAGTCAAATTAGAAATAACTGACATGAAAATGGGTGAAAAATTTGATCAAAGTTAAATTGAAAAATTTGAATGCAGATTTTTAGAGAATCGAATCAGAAGTCTTTAGAGGTATGCCACTTTGGAATCGGCTTAAGTTTGATAAAGTTATGGACTCTCTAAGTCCAATTTTGAGTCACTCTGTTACAAGTCCTCGGAAAACTAAAAATAACTGACATGAAAATGGGTCAAAAATTTGATCAACGTTAAATTGAAAAATTTGAATGCAGATTTTTAGAGAATCGAATCAGAAGTCTTTAGAGGTATGCCACTTTGGAATCGGCTTAAGTTTGGTAAATTTATGGACTCTCGAAGTTCAATTTTGGGTCAAAGTTAAACAAGTCAAATTAGAAATAACTGACATGAAAATGGGTCAAAAATTTGATCAAAAAGTTAATCGACGTTAAATTGAAAAATTTGAATGCAGATTTTTAGAGAATCGAATCAGAAGTCTTTAGAGGTATGCCACTTTGCAATCGGCTTTAGCTTCGTAAAGTTATGGACTCTCGAAGTTCAATTTTGGGTCAAAGTTAAACAAGTCAAGTTAGAAATAACTGACATTAAAAACACCAAAGTTATGACATTTCCAATCGTTCAGTTATATGGCAGCTATAGGATATAGTCGGCCGATCCTTATGAAATTCGGCATGTCGGATTGATTAGCCAAATATAAAACCCATAGAAAATCCCAACATTCTAACTTTACAAACACCAAAGTTATGGCATTTCCGATCAATCAGTTCTATGGCAGCTATAGGATATAGTCGGCCGATCCTTATGAAATTCGGCATGTCGGATTGATTAGCCAAATATAAAACCCTTAGAAAATCCCAACATTCTAACTTTACAAACACCAAAGTTATGGCATTTCCGATCAATCAGTTATATGGCAGCTATAGGATATAGTCGGCCGATCCTTATGAAATTCGGCATGTCGGATTGATTAGCCAAATATAAAACCCTTAGAAAATCCCAACATTCTAACTTTACAAACACCAAAGATATGGCATTTCCGATCAATCAGTTATATGGCAGCTATAGGATATAGTCGGCCGATCCCGGCCGTTCCGACATATATACTGCGTGCAAAGGAAAGAAGGGTATGTGCAAAGTTTCAATTCGATAGCTTTAAAACTGAGAGACTAGTTTGCGTAGAAACAGACAGACGGACAGACAGACGGACAGACGGACATGGCTATATCAACTCAGGAGGTGATCCTGATCAAGAATATATATACTTTATAGGGTCGGAGATGTCTCCTTCACTGCGTTGCACACTTTTGACCAAAATTATAATACCCTCTGCAAGGGTATAAAAATTTGAATGCAGATTTTTAGAGAATCGAATCAGAAGTCTTTAGAGGTATGCCACTTTGGAAACGGCTTAAGTTTGGTAAAGTTATGGACTCTCTAAGTCCAATTTTTAGTCACTCTGTTACAAGTCCTCGGAAATCTAGAAAAAACTGACATGAAAATGGGTCAAAATATTAATCGACGTTAAATTGAAAAATTTGAATGCAGATTTTTAGAGAATCGAATCAGAAGTCTTTAGAGGTATGCCACTTTGCAATCGGCTTTAGCTTCGTAAAGTTATGGACTCTCGAAGTTCAATTTTGGGTCAAAGTTAAACTAGTCAAGTTAGAAATAACTGACATTAAAAACACCAAAGTTATGACATTTCCAATCGTTCAGTTATATGGCAGCTATAGGATATAGTCGGCCGATCCTTATGAAATTCGGCATGTCGGATTGATTAGCCAAATATAAAACCCATAGAAAATCCCAACATTCTAACTTTACAAACACCAAAGTTATGGCATTTCCGATCAATCAGTTATATGGCAGCTATAGGATATAGTCGGCCGATCCTTATGAAATTCGGTATGTCGGATTGATTAGCCAAATATAAAACCGTTAGAAAATCCCAACATTCTAACTTTACAAACACCAAAGATATGGCATTTCCGATCAATCAGTTATATGGCAGCTATAGGATATAGTCGGCCGATCCCGGCCGTTCCGACATATATACTGCGTGCAAAGGAAAAAAGGGTATGTGCAAAGTTTCAATTCGATAGCTTTAAAACTGAGAGACTAGCTTGCGTAGAAACAGACAGACGGACAGACAGACGGACAGACAGACGGACAGACAGACGGACAGACAGACGGACAGACAGACGGACAGACAGACGGACAGACAGACGGACAGACGGACAGACGGACATGGCTATATCAACTCAGGAGGTGATCCTGATCAAGAATATATATACTTTATAGGGTCGGAGATGTCTCCTTCACTGCGTTGCACACTTTTGACCAAAATTATAATACCCTCTGCAAGGGTATAAAAATTTGAATGCAGATTTTTAGAGAATCGAATCAGAAGTCTTTAGAGGTATGCCACTTTGGAAACGGCTTAAGTTTGGTAAAGTTATGGACTCTCTAAGTCCAATTTTTAGTCACTCTGTTACAAGTCCTCGGAAAACTAAAAATAACTGACATGAAAATGGGTCAAAAATTTGATCAACGTTAAATTGAAAAATTTGAATGCAGATTTTTAGAGAATCGAATCAGAAGTCTTTAGAGGTATGCCACTTTGGAATCGGCTTAAGTTTGGTAAATTTATGGACTCTCGAAGTTCAATTTTGGGTCAAAGTTAAACAAGTCAAATTAGAAATAACTGACATGAAAATGGGTCAAAAATTTGATCAACGTTAAATTGAAAAATTTGAATGCAGATTTTTAGAGAATCGAATCAGAAGTCTTTAGAGGTATGCCACTTTGGAAACGGCTTAAGTTTGGTAAAGTTATGGACTCTCTAAGTCCAATTTTTAGTCACTCTGTTACAAGTCCTCGGAAATCTAGAAATAACTGACATGAAAATGGGTCAAAAAGTTAATCGACGTTAAATTGAAAAATTTGAATGCAGATTTTTAGAGAATCGAATCAGAAGTCTTTAGAGGTATGCCACTTTGCAATCGGCTTTAGCTTCGTAAAGTTATGGACTCTCGAAGTTCAATTTTGGGTCAAAGTTAAACAAGTCAAGTTAGAAATAACTGACATTAAAAACACCAAAGTTATGACATTTCCAATCGTTGAGTTATATGACAGCTATAGCATATAGTCGGCCGATCCTTATGAAATTCGGCATGTCGGATTGATTAGCCAAATATAAATTCCATAGAAAATCCCAACATTCTAACTTTACAAACACCAAAGTTATGGCATTTCCGATCAATCAGTTATATGGCAGCTATAGGATATAGTCGGCCGATCCCGGCCGTTCCGACATATATACTGCGTGCAAAGGAAAGAAGGGTATGTGCAAAGTTTCAATTCGATAGCTTTAAAACTGAGAGACTAGTTTGCGTAGAAACAGACAGACGGACAGACAGACGGACAGACAGACGGACAGACGGACAGACGGACATGGCTATATCAACTCAGGAGGTGATCCTGATCAAGAATATATATACTTTATAGGGTCGGAGATGTCTCCTTCACTGCGTTGCACACTTTTGACCAAAATTATAATACCCTCTGCAAGGGTATAAAAATTTGAATGCAGATTTTTAGAGAATCGAATCAGAAGTCTTTAGAGGTATGCAACTTTGGAAACGGCTTAAGTTTGGTAAAGTTATGGACTCTCTAAGTCCAATTTTTAGTCACTCTGTTACAAGTCCTCGGAAATCTAGAAATAACTGACATGAAAATGGGTCAAAATATTAATCGACGTTAAATTGAAAAATTTGAATGCAGATTTTTAGAGAATCGAATCAGAAGTCTTTAGAGGTATGCCACTTTGCAATCGGCTTTAGCTTGGTAAAGTTATGGACTCTCGAAGTTCAATTTTGGGTCAAAGTTAAACAAGTCAAATTAGAAATAACTGACATGAAAATGGGTGAAAAATTTGATCAAAGTTAAATTGAACAAGAAAGAAAAGCTAACTTCGGGCGGAGCCGAAGTTGATATACCCTTGCAGAATACTCTGTAAATTATATTCTCCAAAATTATTCATATGATGCATTTTTAATACTCATAAAAAATCCCAACTTCCTAACTTTAAAAACACCAAAGTTATGGCATTTCCAATCGTTCAGTTATATGGCAGCTATAGAATATAGTCGGCCGATCCATATAAAATTTGGTAGGTCGGATTAATTGGCCAAAAATAAAACCCATAGGAAATCCCAGCTTCCTAACTTTACAAACACCAAAGTTATGGCATTTCCGATCAATCAGTTATATGGCAGCTATAGGATATAGTCGGCCGATCCTTATGAAATTTGGTATGTCGGATTGATTGGCCAAAAATAAAACCCATAGGAAATCCCAGCTTCCTAACTTTTCAAACACCAAAGTTATGGCATTTCCGATCAATCAGTTATATGGCAGCTATAGGATATAGTCGGCCGATCTTTATGAAATTTGGTAGGTCGGATTGATTGGCCAAATATAAGACCCATAGGAAGTCCCAGCTTCCTAACTTTACAAACACCAAAGTTATGGCATTTCCGATCAATCAGTTATATGGCAGCTATAGGATATAGTCGGCCGATCCCGGCCGTTCCGACTTATATACTGCGTGCAAAGGAAAGAATGGTGTGTGCAAAGTTTGAACTCGATATCTTTAAAACTGAGAGACTAGTTCGCGTAGAAACAGACAGACGGACAGACAGACGGACAGACAGACGGACAGACGGACAGACGGACAGACGGACATGGCTATATCAACTCAGGAGGTGATCCTGATCAAGAATATATATACTTTATAGGGTCGGAGATGTCTCCTTCACTGCGTTGCACACTTTTGACCAAAATTATAATACCCTCTGCAAGGGTATAAAAATTTGAATGCAGATTTTTAGAGAATCGAATCAGAAGTCTTTAGAGGTATTCCACATTTGCAATCGTCTTAAGTTTGGTAAATTTATGGACTCTCGAAGTTCAATTTTGGGTCAAAGTTAAACAAGTCAAGTTAGAAATAACTGACATTAAAAACACCAAAGTTATATGGCAGCTATAGGATATAGTCGGCCGATCCTTATGAAATTCGGCATGTCGGATTGATTAGCCAAATATAAAACCCTTAGAAAATCCCAACATTCTAACTTTACAAACACCAAAGATATGGCATTTCCGATCAATCAGTTATATGGCAGCTATAGGATATAGTCGGCCGATCCCGGCCGTTCCGACATATATACTGCGTGCAAAGGAAAGAAGGGTATGTGCAAAGTTTCAATTCGATAGCTTTAAAACTGAGAGACTAGTTTGCGTAGAAACAGACAGACGGACAGACAGACGGACAGACAGACGGACAGACGGACATGGCTATATCAACTCAGGAGGTGATCCTGATCAAGAATATATATACTTTATAGGGTCGGAGATGTCTCCTTCACTGCGTTGCACACTTTTGACCAAAATTATAATACCCTCTGCAAGGGTATAAAAATTTTAATGCAGATTTTTAGAGAATCGAATCAGAAGTCTTTAGAGGTATGCCACTTTGGAAACGGCTTAAGTTTGGTAAAGTTATGGACTCTCTAAGTCCAATTTTTAGTCACTCTGTTACAAGTCCTCGGAAATCTAGAAATAACTGACATGAAAATGGGTCAAAATATTAATCGACGTTAAATTGAAAAATTTGAATGCAGATTTTTAGAGAATCGAATCAGAAGTCTTTAGAGGTATGCCACTTTGCAATCGGCTTTAGCTTGGTAAAGTTATGGACTCTCGAAGTTCAATTTTGGGTCAAAGTTAAACAAGTCAAATTAGAAATAACTGACATGAAAATGGGTGAAAAATTTGATCAAAGTTAAATTGAAAAATTTGAATGCAGATTTTTAGAGAATCGAATCAGAAGTCTTTAGAGGTATGCCACTTTGGAATCGGCTTAAGTTTGATAAAGTTATGGACTCTCTAAGTCCAATTTTGAGTCACTCTGTTACAAGTCCTCGGAAAACTAAAAATAACTGGCATGAAAATGGGTCAAAAATTTGATCAACGTTAAATTGAAAAATTTGAATGCAGATTTTTAGAGAATCGAATCAGAAGTCTTTAGAGGTATGCCACTTTGGAATCGGCTTAAGTTTGGTAAATTTATGGACTCTCGAAGTTCAATTTTGGGTCAAAGTTAAACAAGTCAAATTAGAAATAACTGACATGAAAATGGGTCAAAAATTTGATCAACGTTAAATTGAACAAGAAAGGAAAGCTAACTTCGGGCGGAGCCGAAGTTGATATACCCTTGCAGAATATTATGTACATTATATTCTCCAAAATTATTCACAAGATGCATTCTTAATACACATAAAAAATCCCAACTTCCTAACTTTAAAAACACCAAAGTTATGGCATTTCCAATCGTTCAGTTATATGGCAGCTATAGGATATAGTCGGCCGATCCTTATGAAATTTAATAGGTCGGATTGATTGGCCAAAAATAAAACTCACAGAAAATCCCAACTTCCTAACTTAACAAACACCAAAGTTATGGCATTTCCGATCAATCAGATATATGGCGGCTATAAGATATAGTCGGCCGATCCTTATGATATTTGGTAGGTCGGATTGATTGGCCAAATATAAAACCCATAGAAAATCCCAGCTTCCTAACTTTACAAACACCAAAGTTATGGCATTTCCGATCAATCAGTTATATGGCAGCTATAGGATATAGTCGGCCGATCCCGGCCGTTCCGACTTATATCCTGCGTGCAAAGGAAAGAAGGGTGTGTGCAAAGTTTCAATTCGATAGCTTTAAAACTGAGAGACTAGTTTGCGTAGAAACAGACAGACGGACAGACAGACGGACAGACAGATGGACAGACGGACATGGCTATATCAACTCAGGAGGTGATCCTGATCAAGAATATATATAATAACAAATTCGGGATTTAGCACTTTGAAAAAAATATAATTTTTATTTATCAAAATAGTGTAAACGCGAACTGGGAGAGATAGGTCTGCTCCTTACAAGATACAACTTAAAACTCAAACTTAAAAACTAAGCTGGCGCTTATCAAACCTTCGATTGGGAGAAAGAACTTTATTGATAAATTGAGAGTGTCCAAAATGAGAGCACTGAGCAAGAGAGCGATCTAGGTTTGAGCTGCGACTGCAATTTTACAGTATTGGGGGATAAAAGCTTTTTGGAGTTTGGGGACATTTGTTTATAATGCAAGAGGATGTTTACAAAAATTGGTCAGTCGTGGGAGCCGACAATTTGGGGTTCTTTCATTTGTTTATAACTCAAGAGGATGTTTATATTAATTGGCGACTCTTGGGAGCCGATGATTTTGGGTGTGACAAATGCGTAATGTAAATATGGTTATGCGGTAGATATGTGGGTGTGTGTATGTTACTTTTATGTGGTAGATTTGTGGGTGTGGGTATGTTACTATATACTTTATAGGGTCGGAGATGTCTCCTTCACTGCGTTGCACACTTTTGACCAAAATTACAATACCCTCTGCAAGGGTATAAAAATTTGAATGCAGATTTTTAGAGAATCGAATCAGAAGTCTTTAGAGGTATGCCACTTTGGAAACGGCTTAAGTTTGGTAAAGTTATGGACTCTCTAAGTCCAATTTTTAGTCACTCTGTTACAAGTCCTCGGAAATCTAGAAATAACTGACATGAAAATGGGTCAAAATATTAATCGACGTTAAATTGAAAAATTTGAATGCAGATTTTTAGAGAATCGAATCAGAAGTCTTTAGAGGTATGCCACTTTGCAATCGGCTTTAGCTTGGTAAAGTTATGGACTCTCGAAGTTCAATTTTGGGTCAAAGTTAAACAAGTCAAATTAGAAATAACTGACATGAAAATGGGTGAAAAATTTGATCAAAGTTAAATTGAAAAATTTGAATGCAGATTTTTAGAGAATCGAATCAGAAGTCTTTAGAGGTATGCCACTTTGCAATCGGCTTTAGCTTGGTAAAGTTATGGACTCTCGAAGTTCAATTTTGGGTCAAAGTTAAACAAGTCAAATTAGAAATAACTGACATGAAAATGGGTCAAAAATTTGATCAAAAAGTTAATCGACGTTAAATTGAAAAATTTGAATGCAGATTTTTAGAGAATCGAATCAGAAGTCTTTAGAGGTATGCCACTTTGCAATCGGCTTTAGCTTCGTAAAGTTATGGACTCTCGAAGTTCAATTTTGGGTCAAAGTTAAACAAGTCAAGTTAGAAATAACTGACATTAAAAACACCAAAGTTATGACATTTCCAATCGTTCAGTTATATGGCAGCTATAGGATATAGTCGGCCGATCCTTATGAAATTCGGCATGTCGGATTGATTAGCCAAATATAAAACCCATAGAAAATCCCAACATTCTAACTTTACAAACACCAAAGTTATGGCATTTCCGATCAATCAGTTATATGGCAGCTATAGGATATAGTCGGCCGATCCTTATGAAATTCGGCATGTCGGATTGATTAGCCAAATATAAAACCCTTAGAAAATCCCAACATTCTAACTTTACAAACACCAAAGTTATGGCATTTCCGATCAATCAGTTATATGGCAGCTATAGGATATAGTCGGCCGATCCTTATGAAATTCGGCATGTCGGATTGATTAGCCAAATATAAAACCCTTAGAAAATCCCAACATTCTAACTTTACAAACACCAAAGATATGGCATTTCCGATCAATCAGTTATATGGCAGCTATAGGATATAGTCGGCCGATCCCGGCCGTTCCGACATATATACTGCGTGCAAAGGAAAGAAGGGTATGTGCAAAGTTTCAATTCGATAGCTTTAAAACTGAGAGACTAGTTTGCGTAGAAACAGACAGACGGACAGACAGACGGACAGACGGACATGGCTATATCAACTCAGGAGGTGATCCTGATCAAGAATATATATACTTTATAGGGTCGGAGATGTCTCCTTCACTGCGTTGCACACTTTTGACCAAAATTATAATACCCTCTGCAAGGGTATAAAAATTTGAATGCAGATTTTTAGAGAATCGAATCAGAAGTCTTTAGAGGTATGCCACTTTGGAAACGGCTTAAGTTTGGTAAAGTTATGGACTCTCTAAGTCCAATTTTTAGTCACTCTGTTACAAGTCCTCGGAAATCTAGAAATAACTGACATGAAAATGGGTCAAAATATTAATCGACGTTAAATTGAAAAATTTGAATGCAGATTTTTAGAGAATCGAATCAGAAGTCTTTAGAGGTATGCCACTTTGCAATCGGCTTTAGCTACGTAAAGTTATGGACTCTCGAAGTTCAATTTTGGGTCAAAGTTAAACAAGTCAAGTTAGAAATAACTGATATTAAAAACACCAAAGTTATGACATTTCCAATCGTTCAGTTATATGGCAGCTATAGGATATAGTCGGCCGATCCTTATGAAATTCGGCATGTCGGATTGATTAGCCAAATATAAAACCCATAGAAAATCCCAACATTCTAACTTTACAAACACCAAAGTTATGGCATTTCCGATCAATCAGTTATATGGCAGCTATAGGATATAGTCGGCCGATCCTTATGAAATTCGGTATGTCGGATTGATTAGCCAAATATAAAACCCTTAGAAAATCCCAACATTCTAACTTTACAAACACCAAAGATATGGCATTTCCGATCAATCAGTTATATGGCAGCTATAGGATATAGTCGGCCGATCCCGGCCGTTCCGACATATATACTGCGTGCAAAGGAAAAAAGGGTATGTGCAAAGTTTCAATTCGATAGCTTTAAAACTGAGAGACTAGCTTGCGTAGAAACAGACAGACGGACAGACAGACGGACAGACGGACAGACGGACATGGCTATATCAACTCAGGAGGTGATCCTGATCAAGAATATATATAATAACAAATTCGGGATTTAGCACTTTGAAAAAAATATAATTTTTATTTATCAAAATAGTGTAAACGCGAACTGGGAGAGATAGGTCTGCTCCTTACAAGATACAACTTAAAACTCAAACTTAAAAACTAAGCTGGCGCTTATCAAACCTTCGATTGGGAGAAAGAACTTTATTGATAAATTGAGAGTGTCCAAAATGAGAGCACTGAGCAAGAGAGCGATCTAGGTTTGAGCTGCGTCTGCAATTTTACAGTATTGGGGGATAAAAGCTTTTTGGAGTTTGGGGACATTTGTTTATAATGCAAGAGGATGTTTACAAAAATTGGTCAGTCGTGGGAGCCGACAATTTGGGGTTCTTTCATTTGTTTATAACTCAAGAGGATGTTTATATTAATTGGCGACTCTTGGGAGCCGATGATTTTGGGTGTGACAAATGCGTAATGTAAATATGTTTATGCGGTAGATATGTGGGTGTGTGTATGTTACTTTTATGTGGTAGATTTGTGGGTGTGGGTATGTTACTATATACTTTATAGGGTCGGAGATGTCTCCTTCACTGCGTTGCACACTTTTGACCAAAATTATAATACCCTCTGCAAGGGTATAAAAATTTGAATGCAGATTTTTAGAGAATCGAATCAGAAGTCTTTAGAGGTATGCCACTTTGGAAACGGCTTAAGTTTGGTAAAGTTATGGACTCTCTAAGTCCAATTTTTAGTCACTCTGTTACAAGTCCTCGGAAATCTAGAAATAACTGACATGAAAATGGGTCAAAATATTAATCGACGTTAAATTGAAAAATTTGAATGCAGATTTTTAGAGAATCGAATCAGAAGTCTTTAGAGGTATGCCACTTTGCAATCGGCTTTAGCTTGGTAAAGTTATGGACTCTCGAAGTTCAATTTTGGGTCAAAGTTAAACAAGTCAAATTAGAAATAACTGACATGAAAATGGGTGAAAAATTTGATCAAAGTTAAATTGAACAAGAAAGGAAAGCTAACTTCGGGCGGAGCCGAAGTTGATATACCCTTGCAGAATATTATGTACATTATATTCTCCAAAATTATTCACAAGATGCATTCTTAATACACATAAAAAATCCCAACTTCCTAACTTTAAAAACACCAAAGTTATGGCATTTCCAATCGTTCAGTTATATGGCAGCTATAGGATATAGTCGGCCGATCCTTATGAAATTTAATAGGTCGGATTGATTGGCCAAAAATAAAACTCACAGAAAATACCAACTTCCTAACTTAACAAACACCAAAGTTATGGCATTTCCGATCAATCAGATATATGGCGGCTATAAGATATAGTCGGCCGATCCTTATGATATTTGGTAGGTCGGATTGATTGGCCAAATATAAAACCCATAGAAAATCCCAGCTTCCTAACTTTACAAACACCAAAGTTATGGCATTTCCGATCAATCAGTTATATGGCAGCTATAGGATATAGTCGGCCGATCCCGGCCGTTCCGACTTATATCCTGCGTGCAAAGGAAAGAAGGGTGTGTGCAAAGTTTCAATTCGATAGCTTTAAAACTGAGAGACTAGTTTGCGTAGAAACAGACAGACGGACAGACAGACGGACAGACAGACGGACAGACGGACATGGCTATATCAACTCAGGAGGTGATCCTGATCAAGAATATATATAATAACAAATTCGGGACTTAGCACTTTGAAAAAAATATAATTTTTATTTATCAAAATAGTGTAAACGCGAACTGGGAGAGATAGGTCTGCTCCTTACAAGATACAACTTAAAACTCAAACTTAAAAACTAAGCTGGCGCTTATCAAACCTTCGATTGGGAGAAAGAACTTTATTGATAAATTGAGAGTGTCCAAAATGAGAGCACTGAGCAAGAGAGCGATCTAGGTTTGAGCTGCGTCTGCAATTTTACAGTATTGGGGGATAAAAGCTTTTTGGAGTTTGGGGACATTTGTTTATAATGCAAGAGGATGTTTACAAAAATTGGTCAGTCGTGGGAGCCGACAATTTGGGGTTCTTTCATTTGTTTATAACTCAAGAGGATGTTTATATTAATTGGCGACTCTTGGGAGCCGATGATTTTGGGTGTGACAAATGCGTAATGTAAATATGGTTATGCGGTAGATATGTGGGTGTGTGTATGTTACTTTTATGTGGTAGATTTGTGGGTGTGGGTATGTTACTATATACTTTATAGGGTCGGAGATGTCTCCTTCACTGCGTTGCACACTTTTGACCAAAATTACAATACCCTCTGCAAGGGTATAAAAATTTGAATGCAGATTTTTAGAGAATCGAATCAGAAGTCTTTAGAGGTATGCCACTTTGGAAACGGCTTAAGTTTGGTAAAGTTATGGACTCTCTAAGTCCAATTTTTAGTCACTCTGTTACAAGTCCTCGGAAATCTAGAAATAACTGACATGAAAATGGGTCAAAATATTAATCGACGTTAAATTGAAAAATTTGAATGCAGATTTTTAGAGAATCGAATCAGAAGTCTTTAGAGGTATGCCACTTTGCAATCGGCTTTAGCTTGGTAAAGTTATGGACTCTCGAAGTTCAATTTTGGGTCAAAGTTAAACAAGTCAAATTAGAAATAACTGACATGAAAATGGGTGAAAAATTTGATCAAAGTTAAATTGAAAAATTTGAATGCAGATTTTTAGAGAATCGAATCAGAAGTCTTTAGAGGTATGCCACTTTGCAATCGGCTTTAGCTTGGTAAAGTTATAGACTCTCGAAGTTCAATTTTGGGTCAAAGTTAAACAAGTCAAATTAGAAATAACTGACATGAAAATGGGTCAAAAATTTGATCAAAAAGTTAATCGACGTTAAATTGAAAAATTTGAATGCAGATTTTTAGAGAATCGAATCAGAAGTCTTTAGAGGTATGCCACTTTGCAATCGGCTTTAGCTTCGTAAAGTTATGGACTCTCGAAGTTCAATTTTGGGTCAAAGTTAAACAAGTCAAGTTAGAAATAACTGACATTAAAAACACCAAAGTTATGACATTTCCAATCGTTCAGTTATATGGCAGCTATAGGATATAGTCGGCCGATCCTTATGAAATTCGGCATGTCGGATTGATTAGCCAAATATAAAACCCATAGAAAATCCCAACATTCTAACTTTACAAACACCAAAGTTATGGCATTTCCGATCAATCAGTTATATGGCAGCTATAGGATATAGTCGGCCGATCCTTATGAAATTCGGCATGTCGGATTGATTAGCCAAATATAAAACCCTTAGAAAATCCCAACATTCTAACTTTACAAACACCAAAGTTATGGCATTTCCGATCAATCAGTTATATGGCAGCTATAGGATATAGTCGGCCGATCCTTATGAAATTCGGCATGTCGGATTGATTAGCCAAATATAAAACCCTTAGAAAATCCCAACATTCTAACTTTACAAACACCAAAGATATGGCATTTCCGATCAATCAGTTATATGGCAGCTATAGGATATAGTCGGCCGATCCCGGCCGTTCCGACATATATACTGCGTGCAAAGGAAAGAAGGGTATGTGCAAAGTTTCAATTCGATAGCTTTAAAACTGAGAGACTAGTTTGCGTAGAAACAGACAGACGGACAGACAGACGGACAGACGGACATGGCTATATCAACTCAGGAGGTGATCCTGATCAAGAATATATATACTTTATAGGGTCGGAGATGTCTCCTTCACTGCGTTGCACACTTTTGACCAAAATTATAATACCCTCTGCAAGGGTATAAAAATTTGAATGCAGATTTTTAGAGAATCGAATCAGAAGTCTTTAGAGGTATGCCACTTTGCAATCGGCTTTAGCTACGTAAAGTTATGGACTCTCGAAGTTCAATTTTGGGTCAAAGTTAAACAAGTCAAGTTAGAAATAACTGACATTAAAAACACCAAAGTTATGACATTTCCAATCGTTCAGTTATATGGCAGCTATAGGATATAGTCGGCCGATCCTTATGAAATTCGGCATGTCGGATTGATTAGCCAAATATAAAACCCATAGAAAATCCCAACATTCTAACTTTACAAACACCAAAGTTATGGCATTTCCGATCAATCAGTTATATGGCAGCTATAGGATATAGTCGGCCGATCCTTATGAAATTCGGTATGTCGGATTGATTAGCCAAATATAAAACCCTTAGAAAATCCCAACATTCTAACTTTACAAACACCAAAGATATGGCATTTCCGATCAATCAGTTATATGGCAGCTATAGGATATAGTCGGCCGATCCCGGCCGTTCCGACATATATACTGCGTGCAAAGGAAAAAAGGGTATGTGCAAAGTTTCAATTCGATAGCTTTAAAACTGAGAGACTAGCTTGCGTAGAAACAGACAGACGGACAGACAGACGGACAGACGGACAGACGGACATGGCTATATCAACTCAGGAGGTGATCCTGATCAAGAATATATATAATAACAAATTCGGGATTTAGCACTTTGAAAAAAATATAATTTTTATTTATCAAAATAGTGTAAACGCGAACTGGGAGAGATAGGTCTGCTCCTTACAAGATACAACTTAAAACTCAAACTTAAAAACTAAGCTGGCGCTTATCAAACCTTCGATTGGGAGAAAGAACTTTATTGATAAATTGAGAGTGTCCAAAATGAGAGCACTGAGCAAGAGAGCGATCTAGGTTTGAGCTGCGTCTGCAATTTTACAGTATTGGGGGATAAAAGCTTTTTGGAGTTTGGGGACATTTGTTTATAATGCAAGAGGATGTTTACAAAAATTGGTCAGTCGTGGGAGCCGACAATTTGGGGTTCTTTCATTTGTTTATAACTCAAGAGGATGTTTATATTAATTGGCGACTCTTGGGAGCCGATGATTTTGGGTGTGACAAATGCGTAATGTAAATATGTTTATGCGGTAGATATGTGGGTGTGTGTATGTTACTTTTATGTGGTAGATTTGTGGGTGTGGGTATGTTACTATATACTTTATAGGGTCGGAGATGTCTCCTTCACTGCGTTGCACACTTTTGACCAAAATTATAATACCCTCTGCAAGGGTATAAAAATTTGAATGCAGATTTTTAGAGAATCGAATCAGAAGTCTTTAGAGGTATGCCACTTTGGAAACGGCTTAAGTTTGGTAAAGTTATGGACTCTCTAAGTCCAATTTTTAATCACTCTGTTACAAGTCCTCGGAAATCTAGAAATAACTGACATGAAAATGGGTCAAAATATTAATCGACGTTAAATTGAAAAATTTGAATGCAGATTTTTAGAGAATCGAATCAGAAGTCTTTAGAGGTATGCCACTTTGCAATCGGCTTTAGCTTGGTAAAGTTATGGACTCTCGAAGTTCAATTTTGGGTCAAAGTTAAACAAGTCAAATTAGAAATAACTGACATGAAAATGGGTGAAAAATTTGATCAAAGTTAAATTGAAAAATTTGAATGCAGATTTTTAGAGAATCGAATCAGAAGTCTTTAGAGGTATGCCACTTTGGAATCGGCTTAAGTTTGATAAAGTTATGGACTCTCTAAGTCCAATTTTGAGTCACTCTGTTACAAGTCCTCGGAAATCTAGAAATAACTGACATGAAAATGGGTCAAAATATTAATCGACGTTAAATTGAAAAATTTGAATGCAGATTTTTAGAGAATCGAATCAGAAGTCTTTAGAGGTATGCCACTTTGCAATCGGCTTTAGCTTGGTAAAGTTATGGACTCTCGAAGTTCAATTTTGGGTCAAAGTTAAACAAGTCAAATTAGAAATAACTGACATGAAAATGGGTGAAAAATTTGATCAAAGTTAAATTGAAAAATTTGAATGCAGATTTTTAGAGAATCGAATCAGAAGTCTTTAGAGGTATGCCACTTTGGAATCGGCTTAAGTTTGATAAAGTTATGGACTCTCTAAGTCCAATTTTGAGTCACTCTGTTACAAGTCCTCGGAAAACTAAAAATAACTGACATGAAAATGGGTCAAAAATTTGATCAACGTTAAATTGAAAAATTTGAATGCAGATTTTTAGAGAATCGAATCAGAAGTCTTTAGAGGTATGCCACTTTGGAATCGGCTTAAGTTTGGTAAATTTATGGACTCTCGAAGTTCAATTTTGGGTCAAAGTTAAACAAGTCAAATTAGAAATAACTGACATGAAAATGGGTCAAAAATTTGATCAAAAAGTTAATCGACGTTAAATTGAAAAATTTGAATGCAGATTTTTAGAGAATCGAATCAGAAGTCTTTAGAGGTATGCCACTTTGCAATCGGCTTTAGCTTGGTAAAGTTATGGACTCTCGAAGTTCAATTTTGGGTCAAAGTTAAACAAGTCAAATTAGAAATAACTGACATGAAAATGGGTGAAAAATTTGATCAAAGTTAAATTGAAAAATTTGAATGCAGATTTTTAGAGAATCGAATCAGAAGTCTTTAGAGGTATGCCACTTTGCAATCGGCTTTAGCTTCGTAAAGTTATGGACTCTCGAAGTTCAATTTTGGGTCAAAGTTAAACAAGTCAAGTTAGAAATAACTGACATTAAAAACACCAAAGTTATGACATTTCCAATCGTTCAGTTATATGGCAGCTATAGGATATAGTCGGCCGATCCTTATGAAATTCGGCATGTCGGATTGATTAGCCAAATATAAAACCCATAGAAAATTCCAACATTCTAACTTTACAAACACCAAAGTTATGGCATTTCCGATCAATCAGTTATATGGCAGCTATAGGATATAGTCGGCCGATCCTTATGAAATTCAACATGTCGGATTGATTAGCCAAATATAAAACCCTTAGAAAATCCCAACATTCTAACTTTACAAACACCAAAGTTATGGCATTTCCGATCAATCAGTTATATGGCAGCTATAGGATATAGTCGGCCGATCCTTATGAAATTCGGTATGTCGGATTGATTAGCCAAATATAAAACCCTTAGAAAATCCCAACATTCTAACTTTACAAACACCAAAGATATGGCATTTCCGATCAATCAGTTATATGGCAGCTATAGGATATAGTCGGCCGATCCCGGCCGTTCCGACATATATACTGCGTGCAAAGGAAAAAAGGGTATGTGCAAAGTTTCAATTCGATAGCTTTAAAACTGAGAGACTAGCTTGCGTAGAAACAGACAGACGGACAGACAGACGGACAGACGGACAGACGGACATGGCTATATCAACTCAGGAGGTGATCCTGATCAAGAATATATATAATAACAAATTCGGGATTTAGCACTTTGAAAAAAATATAATTTTTATTTATCAAAATAGTGTAAACGCGAACTGGGAGAGATAGGTCTGCTCCTTACAAGATACAACTTAAAACTCAAACTTAAAAACTAAGCTGGCGCTTATCAAACCTTCGATTGGGAGAAAGAACTTTATTGATAAATTGAGAGTGTCCAAAATGAGAGCACTGAGCAAGAGAGCGATCTAGGTTTGAGCTGCGTCTGCAATTTTACAGTATTGGGGGATAAAAGCTTTTTGGAGTTTGGGGACATTTGTTTATAATGCAAGAGGATGTTTACAAAAATTGGTCAGTCGTGGGAGCCGACAATTTGGGGTTCTTTCATTTGTTTATAACTCAAGAGGATGTTTATATTAATTGGCGACTCTTGGGAGCCGATGATTTTGGGTGTGACAAATGCGTAATGTAAATATGTTTATGCGGTAGATATGTGGGTGTGTGTATGTTACTTTTATGTGGTAGATTTGTGGGTGTGGGTATGTTACTATATACTTTATAGGGTCGGAGATGTCTCCTTCACTGCGTTGCACACTTTTGACCAAAATTATAATACCCTCTGCAAGGGTATAAAAATTTGAATGCAGATTTTTAGAGAATCGAATCAGAAGTCTTTAGAGGTATGCCACTTTGGAAACGGCTTAAGTTTGGTAAAGTTATGGACTCTCTAAGTCCAATTTTTAATCACTCTGTTACAAGTCCTCGGAAATCTAGAAATAACTGACATGAAAATGGGTCAAAATATTAATCGACGTTAAATTGAAAAATTTGAATGCAGATTTTTAGAGAATCGAATCAGAAGTCTTTAGAGGTATGCCACTTTGCAATCGGCTTTAGCTTGGTAAAGTTATGGACTCTCGAAGTTCAATTTTGGGTCAAAGTTAAACAAGTCAAATTAGAAATAACTGACATGAAAATGGGTGAAAAATTTGATCAAAGTTAAATTGAAAAATTTGAATGCAGATTTTTAGAGAATCGAATCAGAAGTCTTTAGAGGTATGCCACTTTGGAATCGGCTTAAGTTTGATAAAGTTATGGACTCTCTAAGTCCAATTTTGAGTCACTCTGTTACAAGTCCTCGGAAATCTAGAAATAACTGACATGAAAATGGGTCAAAATATTAATCGACGTTAAATTGAAAAATTTGAATGCAGATTTTTAGAGAATCGAATCAGAAGTCTTTAGAGGTATGCCACTTTGCAATCGGCTTTAGCTTGGTAAAGTTATGGACTCTCGAAGTTCAATTTTGGGTCAAAGTTAAACAAGTCAAATTAGAAATAACTGACATGAAAATGGGTGAAAAATTTGATCAAAGTTAAATTGAAAAATTTGAATGCAGATTTTTAGAGAATCGAATCAGAAGTCTTTAGAGGTATGCCACTTTGGAATCGGCTTAAGTTTGATAAAGTTATGGACTCTCTAAGTCCAATTTTGAGTCACTCTGTTACAAGTCCTCGGAAAACTAAAAATAACTGACATGAAAATGGGTCAAAAATTTGATCAACGTTAAATTGAAAAATTTGAATGCAGATTTTTAGAGAATCGAATCAGAAGTCTTTAGAGGTATGCCACTTTGGAATCGGCTTAAGTTTGGTAAATTTATGGACTCTCGAAGTTCAATTTTGGGTCAAAGTTAAACAAGTCAAATTAGAAATAACTGACATGAAAATGGGTCAAAAATTTGATCAAAAAGTTAATCGACGTTAAATTGAAAAATTTGAATGCAGATTTTTAGAGAATCGAATCAGAAGTCTTTAGAGGTATGCCACTTTGCAATCGGCTTTAGCTTGGTAAAGTTATGGACTCTCGAAGTTCAATTTTGGGTCAAAGTTAAACAAGTCAAATTAGAAATAACTGACATGAAAATGGGTGAAAAATTTGATCAAAGTTAAATTGAAAAATTTGAATGCAGATTTTTAGAGAATCGAATCAGAAGTCTTTAGAGGTATGCCACTTTGCAATCGGCTTTAGCTTCGTAAAGTTATGGACTCTCGAAGTTCAATTTTGGGTCAAAGTTAAACAAGTCAAGTTAGAAATAACTGACATTAAAAACACCAAAGTTATGACATTTCCAATCGTTCAGTTATATGGCAGCTATAGGATATAGTCGGCCGATCCTTATGAAATTCGGCATGTCGGATTGATTAGCCAAATATAAAACCCATAGAAAATTCCAACATTCTAACTTTACAAACACCAAAGTTATGGCATTTCCGATCAATCAGTTATATGGCAGCTATAGGATATAGTCGGCCGATCCTTATGAAATTCAACATGTCGGATTGATTAGCCAAATATAAAACCCTTAGAAAATCCCAACATTCTAACTTTACAAACACCAAAGTTATGGCATTTCCGATCAATCAGTTATATGGCAGCTATAGGATATAGTCGGCCGATCCTTATGAAATTCGGCATGTCGGATTGATTAGCCAAATATAAAACCCTTAGAAAATCCCAACATTCTAACTTTACAAACACCAAAGATATGGCATTTCCGATCAATCAGTTATATGGCAGCTATAGGATATAGTCGGCCGATCCCGGCCGTTCCGACATATATACTGCGTGCAAAGGAAAGAAGGGTATGTGCAAAGTTTCAATTCGATAGCTTTAAAACTGAGAGACTAGTTTGCGTAGAAACAGACAGACGGACAGACAGACGGACAGACAGACGGACAGACGGACATGGCTATATCAACTCAGGAGGTGATCCTGATCAAGAATATATATACTTTATAGGGTCGGAGATGTCTCCTTCACTGCGTTGCACACTTTTGACCAAAATTATAATACCCTCTGCAAGGGTATAAAAATTTGAATGCAGATTTTTAGAGAATCGAATCAGAAGTCTTTAGAGGTATGCCACTTTGCAATCGGCTTTAGCTACGTAAAGTTATGGACTCTCGAAGTTCAATTTTGGGTCAAAGTTAAACAAGTCAAGTTAGAAATAACTGACATTAAAAACACCAAAGTTATGACATTTCCAATCGTTCAGTTATATGGCAGCTATAGGATATAGTCGGCCGATCCTTATGAAATTCGGCATGTCGGATTGATTAGCCAAATATAAAACCCATAGAAAATCCCAACATTCTAACTTTACAAACACCAAAGTTATGGCATTTCCGATCAATCAGTTATATGGCAGCTATAGGATATAGTCGGCCGATCCTTATGAAATTCGGTATGTCGGATTGATTAGCCAAATATAAAACCCTTAGAAAATCCCAACATTCTAACTTTACAAACACCAAAGATATGGCATTTCCGATCAATCAGTTATATGGCAGCTATAGGATATAGTCGGCCGATCCCGGCCGTTCCGACATATATACTGCGTGCAAAGGAAAAAAGGGTATGTGCAAAGTTTCAATTCGATAGCTTTAAAACTGAGAGACTAGCTTGCGTAGAAACAGACAGACGGACAGACAGACGGACAGACGGACAGACGGACATGGCTATATCAACTCAGGAGGTGATCCTGATCAAGAATATATATAATAACAAATTCGGGATTTAGCACTTTGAAAAAAATATAATTTTTATTTATCAAAATAGTGTAAACGCGAACTGGGAGAGATAGGTCTGCTCCTTACAAGATACAACTTAAAACTCAAACTTAAAAACTAAGCTGGCGCTTATCAAACCTTCGATTGGGAGAAAGAACTTTATTGATAAATTGAGAGTGTCCAAAATGAGAGCACTGAGCAAGAGAGCGATCTAGGTTTGAGCTGCGTCTGCAATTTTACAGTATTGGGGGATAAAAGCTTTTTGGAGTTTGGGGACATTTGTTTATAATGCAAGAGGATGTTTACAAAAATTGGTCAGTCGTGGGAGCCGACAATTTGGGGTTCTTTCATTTGTTTATAACTCAAGAGGATGTTTATATTAATTGGCGACTCTTGGGAGCCGATGATTTTGGGTGTGACAAATGCGTAATGTTAATATGTTTATGTGGTAGATATGTGGGTGTGTGTATGTTACTTTTATGTGGTAGATTTGTGGGTGTGGGTATGTTACTATATACTTTATAGGGTCGGAGATGTCTCCTTCACTGCGTTGCACACTTTTGACCAAAATTATAATACCCTCTGCAAGGGTATAAAAATTTGAATGCAGATTTTTAGAGAATCGAATCAGAAGTCTTTAGAGGTATGCCACTTTGGAATCGGCTTAAGTTTGATAAAGTTATGGACTCTCTAAGTCCAATTTTGAGTCACTCTGTTACAAGTCCTCGGAAATCTAGAAATAACTGACATGAAAATGGGTCAAAATATTAATCGACGTTAAATTGAAAAATTTGAATGCAGATTTTTAGAGAATCGAATCAGAAGTCTTTAGAGGTATGCCACTTTGCAATCGGCTTTAGCTTGGTAAAGTTATGGACTCTCGAAGTTCAATTTTGGGTCAAAGTTAAACAAGTCAAATTAGAAATAACTGACATGAAAATGGGTGAAAAATTTGATCAAAGTTAAATTGAAAAATTTGAATGCAGATTTTTAGAGAATCGAATCAGAAGTCTTTAGAGGTATGCCACTTTGGAATCGGCTTAAGTTTGATAAAGTTATGGACTCTCTAAGTCCAATTTTGAGTCACTCTGTTACAAGTCCTCGGAAAACTAAAAATAACTGACATGAAAATGGGTCAAAAATTTGATCAACGTTAAATTGAAAAATTTGAATGCAGATTTTTAGAGAATCGAATCAGAAGTCTTTAGAGGTATGCCACTTTGGAATCGGCTTAAGTTTGGTAAATTTATGGACTCTCGAAGTTCAATTTTGGGTCAAAGTTAAACAAGTCAAATTAGAAATAACTGACATGAAAATGGGTCAAAAATTTGATCAAAAAGTTAATCGACGTTAAATTGAAAAATTTGAATGCAGATTTTTAGAGAATCGAATCAGAAGTCTTTAGAGGTATGCCACTTTGCAATCGGCTTTAGCTTGGTAAAGTTATGGACTCTCGAAGTTCAATTTTGGGTCAAAGTTAAACAAGTCAAATTAGAAATAACTGACATGAAAATGGGTGAAAAATTTGATCAAAGTTAAATTGAAAAATTTGAATGCAGATTTTTAGAGAATCGAATCAGAAGTCTTTAGAGGTATGCCACTTTGCAATCGGCTTTAGCTTCGTAAAGTTATGGACTCTCGAAGTTCAATTTTGGGTCAAAGTTAAACAGTCAAGTTAGAAATAACTGACATTAAAAACACCAAAGTTATGACATTTCCAATCGTTCAGTTATATGGCAGCTATAGGATATAGTCGGCCGATCCTTATGAAATTAGGCATGTCGGATTGATTAGCCAAATATAAAACCCATAGAAAATCCCAACATTCTAACTTTACAAACACCAAAGTTATGGCATTTCCGATCAATCAGTTATATGGCAGCTATAGGATATAGTCGGCCGATCCTTATGAAATTCGACATGTCGGATTGATTAGCCAAATATAAAACCCTTAGAAAATCCCAACATTCTAACTTTACAAACACCAAAGTTATGGCATTTCCGATCAATCAGTTATATGGCAGCTATAGGATATAGTCGGCCGATCCTTATGAAATTCGGCATGTCGGATTGATTAGCCAAATATAAAACCCTTAGAAAATCCCAACATTCTAACTTTACAAACACCAAAGATATGGCATTTCCGATCAATCAGTTATATGGCAGCTATAGGATATAGTCGGCCGATCCCGGCCGTTCCGACATATATACTGCGTGCAAAGGAAAGAAGGGTATGTGCAAAGTTTCAATTCGATAGCTTTAAAACTGAGAGACTAGTTTGCGTAGAAACAGACAGACGGACAGACAGACGGACAGACGGACATGGCTATATCAACTCAGGAGGTGATCCTGATCAAGAATATATATACTTTATAGGGTCGGAGATGTCTCCTTCACTGCGTTGCACACTTTTGACCAAAATTATAATACCCTCTGCAAGGGTATAAAAATTTGAATGCAGATTTTTAGAGAATCGAATCAGAAGTCTTTAGAGGTATGCCACTTTGGAAACGGCTTAAGTTTGGTAAAGTTATGGACTCTCTAAGTCCAATTTTTAGTCACTCTGTTACAAGTCCTCGGAAATCTAGAAATAACTGACATGAAAATGGGTCAAAATATTAATCGACGTTAAATTGAAAAATTTGAATGCAGATTTTTAGAGAATCGAATCAGAAGTCTTTAGAGGTATGCCACTTTGCAATCGGCTTTAGCTACGTAAAGTTATGGACTCTCGAAGTTCAATTTTGGGTCAAAGTTAAACAAGTCAAGTTAGAAATAACTGACATTAAAAACACCAAAGTTATGACATTTCCAATCGTTCAGTTATATGGCAGCTATAGGATATAGTCGGCCGATCCTTATGAAATTCGGCATGTCGGATTGATTAGCCAAATATAAAACCCATAGAAAATCCCAACATTCTAACTTTACAAACACCAAAGTTATGGCATTTCCGATCAATCAGTTATATGGCAGCTATAGGATATAGTCGGCCGATCCTTATGAAATTCGGTATGTCGGATTGATTAGCCAAATATAAGACCCTTAGAAAATCCCAACATTCTAACTTTACAAACACCAAAGATATGGCATTTCCGATCAATCAGTTATATGGCAGCTATAGGATATAGTCGGCCGATCCCGGCCGTTCCGACATATATACTGCGTGCAAAGGAAAAAAGGGTATGTGCAAAGTTTCAATTCGATAGCTTTAAAACTGAGAGACTAGCTTGCGTAGAAACAGACAGACGGACAGACAGACGGACAGACGGACAGACGGACATGGCTATATCAACTCAGGAGGTGATCCTGATCAAGAATATATATAATAACAAATTCGGGATTTAGCACTTTGAAAAAAATATAATTTTTATTTATCAAAATAGTGTAAACGCGAACTGGGAGAGATAGGTCTGCTCCTTACAAGATACAACTTAAAACTCAAACTTAAAAACTAAGCTGGCGCTTATCAAACCTTCGATTGGGAGAAAGAACTTTATTGATAAATTGAGAGTGTCCAAAATGAGAGCACTGAGCAAGAGAGCGATCTAGGTTTGAGCTGCGTCTGCAATTTTACAGTATTGGGGGATAAAAGCTTTTTGGAGTTTGGGGACATTTGTTTATAATGCAAGAGGATGTTTACAAAAATTGGTCAGTCGTGGGAGCCGACAATTTGGGGTTCTTTCATTTGTTTATAACTCAAGAGGATGTTTATATTAATTGGCGACTCTTGGGAGCCGATGATTTTGGGTGTGACAAATGCGTAATGTAAATATGTTTATGCGGTAGATATGTGGGTGTGTGTATGTTACTTTTATGTGGTAGATTTGTGGGTGTGGGTATGTTACTATATACTTTATAGGGTCGGAGATGTCTCCTTCACTGCGTTGCACACTTTTGACCAAAATTATAATACCCTCTGCAAGGGTATAAAAATTTGAATGCAGATTTTTAGAGAATCGAATCAGAAGTCTTTAGAGGTATGCCACTTTGGAAACGGCTTAAGTTTGGTAAAGTTATGGACTCTCTAAGTCCAATTTTTAGTCACTCTGTTACAAGTCCTCGGAAATCTAGAAATAACTGACATGAAAATGGGTCAAAATATTAATCGACGTTAAATTGAAAAATTTGAATGCAGATTTTTAGAGAATCGAATCAGAAGTCTTTAGAGGTATGCCACTTTGCAATCGGCTTTAGCTTGGTAAAGTTATGGACTCTCGAAGTTCAATTTTGGGTCAAAGTTAAACAAGTCAAATTAGAAATAACTGACATGAAAATGGGTGAAAAATTTGATCAAAGTTAAATTGAAAAATTTGAATGCAGATTTTTAGAGAATCGAATCAGAAGTCTTTAGAGGTATGCCACTTTGGAATCGGCTTAAGTTTGATAAAGTTATGGACTCTCTAAGTCCAATTTTGAGTCACTCTGTTACAAGTCCTCGGAAAACTAAAAATAACTGACATGAAAATGGGTCAAAAATTTGATCAACGTTAAATTGAAAAATTTGAATGCAGATTTTTAGAGAATCGAATCAGAAGTCTTTAGAGGTATGCCACTTTGGAATCGGCTTAAGTTTGGTAAATTTATGGACTCTCGAAGTTCAATTTTGGGTCAAAGTTAAACAAGTCAAATTAGAAATAACTGACATGAAAATGGGTCAAAAATTTGATCAAAAAGTTAATCGACGTTAAATTGAAAAATTTGAATGCAGATTTTTAGAGAATCGAATCAGAAGTCTTTAGAGGTATGCCACTTTGCAATCGGCTTTAGCTTCGTAAAGTTATGGACTCTCGAAGTTCAATTTTGGGTCAAAGTTAAACAAGTCAAGTTAGAAATAACTGACATTAAAAACACCAAAGTTATGACATTTCCAATCGTTCAGTTATATGGCAGCTATAGGATATAGTCGGCCGATCCTTATGAAATTCGGCATGTCGGATTGATTAGCCAAATATAAAACCCATAGAAAATCCCAACATTCTAACTTTACAAACACCAAAGTTATGGCATTTCCGATCAATCAGTTATATGGCAGCTATAGGATATAGTCGGCCGATCCTTATGAAATTCGGCATGTCGGATTGATTAGCCAAATATAAAACCCTTAGAAAATCCCAACATTCTAACTTTACAAACACCAAAGTTATGGCATTTCCGATCAATCAGTTATATGGCAGCTATAGGATATAGTCGGCCGATCCTTATGAAATTCGGCATGTCGAATTGATTAGCCAAATATAAAACCCTTAGAAAATCCCAACATTCTAACTTTACAAACACCAAAGATATGGCATTTCCGATCAATCAGTTATATGGCAGCTATAGGATATAGTCGGCCGATCCCGGCCGTTCCGACATATATACTGCGTGCAAAGGAAAGAAGGGTATGTGCAAAGTTTCAATTCGATAGCTTTAAAACTGAGAGACTAGTTTGCGTAGAAACAGACAGACGGACAGACAGACGGACAGACGGACATGGCTATATCAACTCAGGAGGTGATCCTGATCAAGAATATATATACTTTATAGGGTCGGAGATGTCTCCTTCACTGCGTTGCACACTTTTGACCAAAATTATAATACCCTCTGCAAGGGTATAAAAATTTGAATGCAGATTTTTAGACAATCGAATCAGAAGTCTTTAGAGGTATGCCACTTTGGAATCGGCTTAAGTTTGATAAAGTTATGGACTCTCTAAGTCCAATTTTGAGTCACTCTGTTACAAGTCCTCGGAAATCTAGAAATAACTGACATGAAAATGGGTCAAAATATTAATCGACGTTAAATTGAAAAATTTGAATGCAGATTTTTAGAGAATCGAATCAGAAGTCTTTAGAGGTATGCCACTTTGCAATCGGCTTTAGCTTGGTAAAGTTATGGACTCTCGAAGTTCAATTTTGGGTCAAAGTTAAACAAGTCAAATTAGAAATAACTGACATGAAAATGGGTGAAAAATTTGATCAAAGTTAAATTGAAAAATTTGAATGCAGATTTTTAGAGAATCGAATCAGAAGTCTTTAGAGGTATGCCACTTTGGAATCGGCTTAAGTTTGATAAAGTTATGGACTCTCTAAGTCCAATTTTGAGTCACTCTGTTACAAGTCCTCGGAAAACTAAAAATAACTGACATGAAAATGGGTCAAAAATTTGATCAACGTTAAATTGAAAAATTTGAATGCAGATTTTTAGAGAATCGAATCAGAAGTCTTTAGAGGTATGCCACTTTGGAATCGGCTTAAGTTTGGTAAATTTATGGACTCTCGAAGTTCAATTTTGGGTCAAAGTTAAACAAGTCAAATTAGAAATAACTGACATGAAAATGGGTCAAAAATTTGATCAAAAAGTTAATCGACGTTAAATTGAAAAATTTGAATGCAGATTTTTAGAGAATCGAATCAGAAGTCTTTAGAGGTATGCCACTTTGCAATCGGCTTTAGCTTGGTAAAGTTATGGACTCTCGAAGTTCAATTTTGGGTCAAAGTTAAACAAGTCAAATTAGAAATAACTGACATGAAAATGGGTCAAAAATTTGATCAAAAAGTTAATCGACGTTAAATTGAAAAATTTGAATGCAGATTTTTAGAGAATCGAATCAGAAGTCTTTAGAGGTATGCCACTTTGCAATCGGCTTTAGCTTGGTAAAGTTATGGACTCTCGAAGTTCAATTTTGGGTCAAAGTTAAACAAGTCAAATTAGAAATAACTGACATGAAAATGGGTGAAAAATTTGATCAAAGTTAAATTGAAAAATTTGAATGCAGATTTTTAGAGAATCGAATCAGAAGTCTTTAGAGGTATGCCACTTTGGAATCGGCTTAAGTTTGATAAAGTTATGGACTCTCTAAGTCCAATTTTGAGTCACTCTGTTACAAGTCCTCGGAAAACTAAAAATAACTGACATGAAAATGGGTCAAAAATTTGATCAACGTTAAATTGAAAAATTTGAATGCAGATTTTTAGAGAATCGAATCAGAAGTCTTTAGAGGTATGCCACTTTGGAATCGGCTTAAGTTTGGTAAATTTATGGACTCTCGAAGTTCAATTTTGGGTCAAAGTTAAACAAGTCAAATTAGAAATAACTGACATGAAAATGGGTCAAAAATTTGATCAACGTTAAATTGAACAAGAAAGGAAAGCTAACTTCGGGCGGAGCCGAAGTTGATATACCCTTGCAGAATATTATGTACATTATATTCTCCAAAATTATTCACAAGATGCATTCTTAATACACATAAAAATCCCAACTTCCTAACTTTAAAAACACCAAAGTTATGGCATTTCCAATCGTTCAGTTATATGGCAGCTATAGGATATAGTCGGCCGATCCTTATGAAATTTAATAGGTCGGATTGATTGGCCAAAAATAAAACTCACAGAAAATCCCAACTTCCTAACTTAACAAACACCAAAGTTATGGCATTTCCGATCAATCAGATATATGGCGGCTATAAGATATAGTCGGCCGATCCTTATGATATTTGGTAGGTCGGATTGATTGGCCAAATATAAAACCCATAGAAAATCCCAGCTTCCTAACTTTACAAACACCAAAGTTATGGCATTTCCGATCAATCAGTTATATGGCAGCTATAGGATATAGTCGGCCGATCCCGGCCGTTCCGACTTATATCCTGCGTGCAAAGGAAAGAAGGGTGTGTGCAAAGTTTCAATTCGATAGCTTTAAAACTGAGAGACTAGTTTGCGTAGAAACAGACAGACGGACAGACAGACGGACAGACAGACGGACAGACGGACATGGCTATATCAACTCAGGAGGGGATCCTGATCAAGAATATATATAATAACAAATTCGGGACTTAGCACTTTGAAAAAAATATAATTTTTATTTATCAAAATAGTGTAAACGCGAACTGGGAGAGATAGGTCTGCTCCTTACAAGATACAACTTAAAACTCAAACTTAAAAACTAAGCTGGCGCTTATCAAACCTTCGATTGGGAGAAAGAACTTTATTGATAAATTGAGAGTGTCCAAAATGAGAGCACTGAGCAAGAGAGCGATCTAGGTTTGAGCTGCGTCTGCAATTTTACAGTATTGGGGGATAAAAGCTTTTTGGAGTTTGGGGACATTTGTTTATAATGCAAGAGGATGTTTACAAAAATTGGTCAGTCGTGGGAGCCGACAATTTGGGGTTCTTTCATTTGTTTATAACTCAAGAGGATGTTTATATTAATTGGCGACTCTTGGGAGCCGATGATTTTGGGTGTGACAAATGCGTAATGTAAATATGGTTATGCGGTAGATATGTGGGTGTGTGTATGTTACTTTTATGTGGTAGATTTGTGGGTGTGGGTATGTTACTATATACTTTATAGGGTCGGAGATGTCTCCTTCACTGCGTTGCACACTTTTGACCAAAATTACAATACCCTCTGCAAGGGTATAAAAATTTGAATGCAGATTTTTAGAGAATCGAATCAGAAGTCTTTAGAGGTATGCCACTTTGGAAACGGCTTAAGTTTGGTAAAGTTATGGACTCTCTAAGTCCAATTTTTAGTCACTCTGTTACAAGTCCTCGGAAATCTAGAAATAACTGACATGAAAATGGGTCAAAATATTAATCGACGTTAAATTGAAAAATTTGAATGCAGATTTTTAGAGAATCGAATCAGAAGTCTTTAGAGGTATGCCACTTTGCAATCGGCTTTAGCTTGGTAAAGTTATGGACTCTCGAAGTTCAATTTTGGGTCAAAGTTAAACAAGTCAAATTAGAAATAACTGACATGAAAATGGGTGAAAAATTTGATCAAAGTTAAATTGAAAAATTTGAATGCAGATTTTTAGAGAATCGAATCAGAAGTCTTTAGAGGTATGCCACTTTGCAATCGGCTTTAGCTTGGTAAAGTTATAGACTCTCGAAGTTCAATTTTGGGTCAAAGTTAAACAAGTCAAATTAGAAATAACTGACATGAAAATGGGTCAAAAATTTGATCAAAAAGTTAATCGACGTTAAATTGAAAAATTTGAATGCAGATTTTTAGAGAATCGAATCAGAAGTCTTTAGAGGTATGCCACTTTGCAATCGGCTTTAGCTTCGTAAAGTTATGGACTCTCGAAGTTCAATTTTGGGTCAAAGTTAAACAAGTCAAGTTAGAAATAACTGACATTAAAAACACCAAAGTTATGACATTTCCAATCGTTCAGTTATATGGCAGCTATAGGATATAGTCGGCCGATCCTTATGAAATTCGGCATGTCGGATTGATTAGCCAAATATAAAACCCATAGAAAATCCCAACATTCTAACTTTACAAACACCAAAGATATGGCATTTCCGATCAATCAGTTATATGGCAGCTATAGGATATAGTCGGCCGATCCCGGCCGTTCCGACATATATACTGCGTGCAAAGGAAAAAAGGGTATGTGCAAAGTTTCAATTCGATAGCTTTAAAACTGAGAGACTAGCTTGCGTAGAAACAGACAGACGGACAGACAGACGGACAGACGGACAGACGGACATGGCTATATCAACTCAGGAGGTGATCCTGATCAAGAATATATATAATAACAAATTCGGGATTTAGCACTTTGAAAAAAATATAATTTTTATTTATCAAAATAGTGTAAACGCGAACTGGGAGAGATAGGTCTGCTCCTTACAAGATACAACTTAAAACTCAAACTTAAAAACTAAGCTGGCGCTTATCAAACCTTCGATTGGGAGAAAGAACTTTATTGATAAATTGAGAGTGTCCAAAATGAGAGCACTGAGCAAGAGAGCGATCTAGGTTTGAGCTGCGTCTGCAATTTTACAGTATTGGGGGATAAAAGCTTTTTGGAGTTTGGGGACATTTGTTTATAATGCAAGAGGATGTTTACAAAAATTGGTCAGTCGTGGGAGCCGACAATTTGGGGTTCTTTCATTTGTTTATAACTCAAGAGGATGTTTATATTAATTGGCGACTCTTGGGAGCCGATGATTTTGGGTGTGACAAATGCGTAATGTAAATATGGTTATGCGGTAGATATGTGGGTGTGTGTATGTTACTTTTATGTGGTAGATTTGTGGGTGTGGGTATGTTACTATATACTTTATAGGGTCGGAGATGTCTCCTTCACTGCGTTGCACACTTTTGACCAAAATTACAATACCCTCTGCAAGGGTATAAAAATTTGAATGCAGATTTTTAGAGAATCGAATCAGAAGTCTTTAGAGGTATGCCACTTTGGAAACGGCTTAAGTTTGGTAAAGTTATGGACTCTCTAAGTCCAATTTTTAGTCACTCTGTTACAAGTCCTCGGAAATCTAGAAATAACTGACATGAAAATGGGTCAAAATATTAATCGACGTTAAATTGAAAAATTTGAATGCAGATTTTTAGAGAATCGAATCAGAAGTCTTTAGAGGTATGCCACTTTGCAATCGGCTTTAGCTTGGTAAAGTTATGGACTCTCGAAGTTCAATTTTGGGTCAAAGTTAAACAAGTCAAATTAGAAATAACTGACATGAAAATGGGTGAAAAATTTGATCAAAGTTAAATTGAAAAATTTGAATGCAGATTTTTAGAGAATCGAATCAGAAGTCTTTAGAGGTATGCCACTTTGCAATCGGCTTTAGCTTGGTAAAGTTATAGACTCTCGAAGTTCAATTTTGGGTCAAAGTTAAACAAGTCAAATTAGAAATAACTGACATGAAAATGGGTCAAAAATTTGATCAAAAAGTTAATCGACGTTAAATTGAAAAATTTGAATGCAGATTTTTAGAGAATCGAATCAGAAGTCTTTAGAGGTATGCCACTTTGCAATCGGCTTTAGCTTCGTAAAGTTATGGACTCTCGAAGTTCAATTTTGGGTCAAAGTTAAACAAGTCAAGTTAGAAATAACTGACATTAAAAACACCAAAGTTATGACATTTCCAATCGTTCAGTTATATGGCAGCTATAGGATATAGTCGGCCGATCCTTATGAAATTCGGCATGTCGGATTGATTAGCCAAATATAAAACCCATAGAAAATCCCAACATTCTAACTTTACAAACACCAAAGTTATGGCATTTCCGATCAATCAGTTATATGGCAGCTATAGGATATAGTCGGCCGATCCTTATGAAATTCGGCATGTCGGATTGATTAGCCAAATATAAAACCCTTAGAAAATCCCAACATTCTAACTTTACAAACACCAAAGTTATGGCATTTCCGATCAATCAGTTATATGGCAGCTATAGGATATAGTCGGCCGATCCTTATGAAATTCGGCATGTCGGATTGATTAGCCAAATATAAAACCCTTAGAAAATCCCAACATTCTAACTTTACAAACACCAAAGATATGGCATTTCCGATCAATCAGTTATATGGCAGCTATAGGATATAGTCGGCCGATCCCGGCCGTTCCGACATATATACTGCGTGCAAAGGAAAGAAGGGTATGTGCAAAGTTTCAATTCGATAGCTTTAAAACTGAGAGACTAGTTTGCGTAGAAACAGACAGACGGACAGACAGACGGACAGACGGACATGGCTATATCAACTCAGGAGGTGATCCTGATCAAGAATATATATACTTTATAGGGTCGGAGATGTCTCCTTCACTGCGTTGCACACTTTTGACCAAAATTATAATACCCTCTGCAAGGGTATAAAAATTTGAATGCAGATTTTTAGAGAATCGAATCAGAAGTCTTTAGAGGTATGCCACTTTGGAAACGGCTTAAGTTTGGTAAAGTTATGGACTCTCTAAGTCCAATTTTTAGTCACTCTGTTACAAGTCCTCGGAAATCTAGAAATAACTGACATGAAAATGGGTCAAAATATTAATCGACGTTAAATTGAAAAATTTGAATGCAGATTTTTAGAGAATCGAATCAGAAGTCTTTAGAGGTATGCCACTTTGCAATCGGCTTTAGCTACGTAAAGTTATGGACTCTCGAAGTTCAATTTTGGGTCAAAGTTAAACAAGTCAAGTTAGAAATAACTGACATTAAAAACACCAAAGTTATGACATTTCCAATCGTTCAGTTATATGGCAGCTATAGGATATAGTCGGCCGATCCTTATGAAATTCGGCATGTCGGATTGATTAGCCAAATATAAAACCCATAGAAAATCCCAACATTCTAACTTTACAAACACCAAAGTTATGGCATTTCCGATCAATCAGTTATATGGCAGCTATAGGATATAGTCGGCCGATCCTTATGAAATTCGGTATGTCGGATTGATTAGCCAAATATAAAACCCTTAGAAAATCCCAACATTCTAACTTTACAAACACCAAAGATATGGCATTTCCGATCAATCAGTTATATGGCAGCTATAGGATATAGTCGGCCGATCCCGGCCGTTCCGACATATATACTGCGTGCAAAGGAAAAAAGGGTATGTGCAAAGTTTCAATTCGATAGCTTTAAAACTGAGAGACTAGCTTGCGTAGAAACAGACAGACGGACAGACAGACGGACAGACGGACAGACGGACATGGCTATATCAACTCAGGAGGTGATCCTGATCAAGAATATATATAATAACAAATTCGGGATTTAGCACTTTGAAAAAAATATAATTTTTATTTATCAAAATAGTGTAAACGCGAACTGGGAGAGATAGGTCTGCTCCTTACAAGATACAACTTAAAACTCAAACTTAAAAACTAAGCTGGCGCTTATCAAACCTTCGATTGGGAGAAAGAACTTTATTGATAAATTGAGAGTGTCCAAAATGAGAGCACTGAGCAAGAGAGCGATCTAGGTTTGAGCTGCGTCTGTAATTTTACAGTATTGGGGGATAAAAGCTTTTGGAGTTTGGGGACATTTGTTTATAATGCAAGAGGATGTTTACAAAAATTGGTCAGTCGTGGGAGCCGACAATTTGGGGTTCTTTCATTTGTTTATAACTCAAGAGGATGTTTATATTAATTGGCGACTCTTGGGAGCCGATGATTTTGGGTGTGACAAATGCGTAATGTAAATATGTTTATGCGGTAGATATGTGGGTGTGTGTATGTTACTTTTATGTGGTAGATTTGTGGGTGTGGGTATGTTACTATATACTTTATAGGGTCGGAGATGTCTCCTTCACTGCGTTGCACACTTTTGACCAAAATTATAATACCCTCTGCAAGGGTATAAAAATTTGAATGCAGATTTTTAGAGAATCGAATCAGAAGTCTTTAGAGGTATGCCACTTTGGAAACGGCTTAAGTTTGGTAAAGTTATGGACTCTCTAAGTCCAATTTTTAGTCACTCTGTTACAAGTCCTCGGAAATCTAGAAATAACTGACATGAAAATGGGTCAAAATATTAATCGACGTTAAATTGAAAAATTTGAATGCAGATTTTTAGAGAATCGAATCAGAAGTCTTTAGAGGTATGCCACTTTGCAATCGGCTTTAGCTTGGTAAAGTTATGGACTCTCGAAGTTCAATTTTGGGTCAAAGTTAAACAAGTCAAATTAGAAATAACTGACATGAAAATGGGTGAAAAATTTGATCAAAGTTAAATTGAAAAATTTGAATGCAGATTTTTAGAGAATCGAATCAGAAGTCTTTAGAGGTATGCCACTTTGGAATCGGCTTAAGTTTGATAAAGTTATGGACTCTCTAAGTCCAATTTTGAGTCACTCTGTTACAAGTCCTCGGAAATCTAGAAATAACTGACATGAAAATGGGTCAAAATATTAATCGACGTTAAATTGAAAAATTTGAATGCAGATTTTTAGAGAATCGAATCAGAAGTCTTTAGAGGTATGCCACTTTGCAATCGGCTTTAGCTTGGTAAAGTTATGGACTCTCGAAGTTCAATTTTGGGTCAAAGTTAAACAAGTCAAATTAGAAATAACTGACATGAAAATGGGTGAAAAATTTGATCAAAGTTAAATTGAAAAATTTGAATGCAGATTTTTAGAGAATCGAATCAGAAGTCTTTAGAGGTATGCCACTTTGGAATCGGCTTAAGTTTGATAAAGTTATGGACTCTCTAAGTCCAATTTTGAGTCACTCTGTTACAAGTCCTCGGAAAACTAAAAATAACTGACATGAAAATGGGTCAAAAATTTGATCAACGTTAAATTGAAAAATTTGAATGCAGATTTTTAGAGAATCGAATCAGAAGTCTTTAGAGGTATGCCACTTTGGAATCGGCTTAAGTTTGGTAAATTTATGGACTCTCGAAGTTCAATTTTGGGTCAAAGTTAAACAAGTCAAATTAGAAATAACTGACATGAAAATGGGTCAAAAATTTGATCAAAAAGTTAATCGACGTTAAATTGAAAAATTTGAATGCAGATTTTTAGAGAATCGAATCAGAAGTCTTTAGAGGTATGCCACTTTGCAATCGGCTTTAGCTTGGTAAAGTTATGGACTCTCGAAGTTCAATTTTGGGTCAAAGTTAAACAAGTCAAATTAGAAATAACTGACATGAAAATGGGTGAAAAATTTGATCAAAGTTAAATTGAAAAATTTGAATGCAGATTTTTAGAGAATCGAATCAGAAGTCTTTAGAGGTATGCCACTTTGCAATCGGCTTTAGCTTCGTAAAGTTATGGACTCTCGAAGTTCAATTTTGGGTCAAAGTTAAACAAGTCAAGTTAGAAATAACTGACATTAAAAACACCAAAGTTATGACATTTCCAATCGTTCAGTTATATGGCAGCTATAGGATATAGTCGGCCGATCCTTATGAAATTCGGCATGTCGGATTGATTAGCCAAATATAAAACCCATAGAAAATTCCAACATTCTAACTTTACAAACACCAAAGTTATGGCATTTCCGATCAATCAGTTATATGGCAGCTATAGGATATAGTCGGCCGATCCTTATGAAATTCAACATGTCGGATTGATTAGCCAAATATAAAACCCTTAGAAAATCCCAACATTCTAACTTTACAAACACCAAAGTTATGGCATTTCCGATCAATCAGTTATATGGCAGCTATAGGATATAGTCGGCCGATCCTTATGAAATTCGGCATGTCGGATTGATTAGCCAAATATAAAACCCTTAGAAAATCCCAACATTCTAACTTTACAAACACCAAAGATATGGCATTTCCGATCAATCAGTTATATGGCAGCTATAGGATATAGTCGGCCGATCCCGGCCGTTCCGACATATATACTGCGTGCAAAGGAAAGAAGGGTATGTGCAAAGTTTCAATTCGATAGCTTTAAAACTGAGAGACTAGTTTGCGTAGAAACAGACAGACGGACAGACAGACGGACAGACAGACGGACAGACGGACATGGCTATATCAACTCAGGAGGTGATCCTGATCAAGAATATATATACTTTATAGGGTCGGAGATGTCTCCTTCACTGCGTTGCACACTTTTGACCAAAATTATAATACCCTCTGCAAGGGTATAAAAATTTGAATGCAGATTTTTAGAGAATCGAATCAGAAGTCTTTAGAGGTATGCCACTTTGGAAACGGCTTAAGTTTGGTAAAGTTATGGACTCTCTAAGTCCAATTTTTAGTCACTCTGTTACAAGTCCTCGGAAATCTAGAAATAACTGACATGAAAATGGGTCAAAATATTAATCGACGTTAAATTGAAAAATTTGAATGCAGATTTTTAGAGAATCGAATCAGAAGTCTTTAGAGGTATGCCACTTTGCAATCGGCTTTAGCTACGTAAAGTTATGGACTCTCGAAGTTCAATTTTGGGTCAAAGTTAAACAAGTCAAGTTAGAAATAACTGACATTAAAAACACCAAAGTTATGACATTTCCAATCGTTCAGTTATATGGCAGCTATAGGATATAGTCGGCCGATCCTTATGAAATTCGGCATGTCGGATTGATTAGCCAAATATAAAACCCATAGAAAATCCCAACATTCTAACTTTACAAACACCAAAGTTATGGCATTTCCGATCAATCAGTTATATGGCAGCTATAGGATATAGTCGGCCGATCCTTATGAAATTCGGTATGTCGGATTGATTAGCCAAATATAAAACCCTTAGAAAATCCCAACATTCTAACTTTACAAACACCAAAGATATGGCATTTCCGATCAATCAGTTATATGGCAGCTATAGGATATAGTCGGCCGATCCCGGCCGTTCCGACATATATACTGCGTGCAAAGGAAAAAAGGGTATGTGCAAAGTTTCAATTCGATAGCTTTAAAACTGAGAGACTAGCTTGCGTAGAAACAGACAGACGGACAGACAGACGGACAGACGGACAGACGGACATGGCTATATCAACTCAGGAGGTGATCCTGATCAAGAATATATATAATAACAAATTCGGGATTTAGCACTTTGAAAAAAATATAATTTTTATTTATCAAAATAGTGTAAACGCGAACTGGGAGAGATAGGTCTGCTCCTTACAAGATACAACTTAAAACTCAAACTTAAAAACTAAGCTGGCGCTTATCAAACCTTCGATTGGGAGAAAGAACTTTATTGATAAATTGAGAGTGTCCAAAATGAGAGCACTGAGCAAGAGAGCGATCTAGGTTTGAGCTGCGTCTGCAATTTTACAGTATTGGGGGATAAAAGCTTTTTGGAGTTTGGGGACATTTGTTTATAATGCAAGAGGATGTTTACAAAAATTGGTCAGTCGTGGGAGCCGACAATTTGGGGTTCTTTCATTTGTTTATAACTCAAGAGGATGTTTATATTAATTGGCGACTCTTGGGAGCCGATGATTTTGGGTGTGACAAATGCGTAATGTTAATATGTTTATGCGGTAGATATGTGGGTGTGTGTATGTTACTTTTATGTGGTAGATTTGTGGGTGTGGGTATGTTACTATATACTTTATAGGGTCGGAGATGTCTCCTTCACTGCGTTGCACACTTTTGACCAAAATTATAATACCCTCTGCAAGGGTATAAAAATTTGAATGCAGATTTTTAGAGAATCGAATCAGAAGTCTTTAGAGGTATGCCACTTTGGAATCGGCTTAAGTTTGATAAAGTTATGGACTCTCTAAGTCCAATTTTGAGTCACTCTGTTACAAGTCCTCGGAAATCTAGAAATAACTGACATGAAAATGGGTCAAAATATTAATCGACGTTAAATTGAAAAATTTGAATGCAGATTTTTAGAGAATCGAATCAGAAGTCTTTAGAGGTATGCCACTTTGCAATCGGCTTTAGCTTGGTAAAGTTATGGACTCTCGAAGTTCAATTTTGGGTCAAAGTTAAACAAGTCAAATTAGAAATAACTGACATGAAAATGGGTGAAAAATTTGATCAAAGTTAAATTGAAAAATTTGAATGCAGATTTTTAGAGAATCGAATCAGAAGTCTTTAGAGGTATGCCACTTTGGAATCGGCTTAAGTTTGATAAAGTTATGGACTCTCTAAGTCCAATTTTGAGTCACTCTGTTACAAGTCCTCGGAAAACTAAAAATAACTGACATGAAAATGGGTCAAAAATTTGATCAACGTTAAATTGAAAAATTTGAATGCAGATTTTTAGAGAATCGAATCAGAAGTCTTTAGAGGTATGCCACTTTGGAATCGGCTTAAGTTTGGTAAATTTATGGACTCTCGAAGTTCAATTTTGGGTCAAAGTTAAACAAGTCAAATTAGAAATAACTGACATGAAAATGGGTCAAAAATTTGATCAAAAAGTTAATCGACGTTAAATTGAAAAATTTGAATGCAGATTTTTAGAGAATCGAATCAGAAGTCTTTAGAGGTATGCCACTTTGCAATCGGCTTTAGCTTGGTAAAGTTATGGACTCTCGAAGTTCAATTTTGGGTCAAAGTTAAACAAGTCAAATTAGAAATAACTGACATGAAAATGGGTGAAAAATTTGATCAAAGTTAAATTGAAAAATTTGAATGCAGATTTTTAGAGAATCGAATCAGAAGTCTTTAGAGGTATGCCACTTTGCAATCGGCTTTAGCTTCGTAAAGTTATGGACTCTCGAAGTTCAATTTTGGGTCAAAGTTAAACAGTCAAGTTAGAAATAACTGACATTAAAAACACCAAAGTTATGACATTTCCAATCGTTCAGTTATATGGCAGCTATAGGATATAGTCGGCCGATCCTTATGAAATTAGGCATGTCGGATTGATTAGCCAAATATAAAACCCATAGAAAATCCCAACATTCTAACTTTACAAACACCAAAGTTATGGCATTTCCGATCAATCAGTTATATGGCAGCTATAGGATATAGTCGGCCGATCCTTATGAAATTCGACATGTCGGATTGATTAGCCAAATATAAAACCCTTAGAAAATCCCAACATTCTAACTTTACAAACACCAAAGTTATGGCATTTCCGATCAATCAGTTATATGGCAGCTATAGGATATAGTCGGCCGATCCTTATGAAATTCGGCATGTCGGATTGATTAGCCAAATATAAAACCCTTAGAAAATCCCAACATTCTAACTTTACAAACACCAAAGATATGGCATTTCCGATCAATCAGTTATATGGCAGCTATAGGATATAGTCGGCCGATCCCGGCCGTTCCGACATATATACTGCGTGCAAAGGAAAGAAGGGTATGTGCAAAGTTTCAATTCGATAGCTTTAAAACTGAGAGACTAGTTTGCGTAGAAACAGACAGACGGACAGACAGACGGACAGACGGACATGGCTATATCAACTCAGGAGGTGATCCTGATCAAGAATATATATACTTTATAGGGTCGGAGATGTCTCCTTCACTGCGTTGCACACTTTTGACCAAAATTATAATACCCTCTGCAAGGGTATAAAAATTTGAATGCAGATTTTTAGAGAATCGAATCAGAAGTCTTTAGAGGTATGCCACTTTGGAAACGGCTTAAGTTTGGTAAAGTTATGGACTCTCTAAGTCCAATTTTTAGTCACTCTGTTACAAGTCCTCGGAAATCTAGAAATAACTGACATGAAAATGGGTCAAAATATTAATCGACGTTAAATTGAAAAATTTGAATGCAGATTTTTAGAGAATCGAATCAGAAGTCTTTAGAGGTATGCCACTTTGCAATCGGCTTTAGCTACGTAAAGTTATGGACTCTCGAAGTTCAATTTTGGGTCAAAGTTAAACAAGTCAAGTTAGAAATAACTGACATTAAAAACACCAAAGTTATGACATTTCCAATCGTTCAGTTATATGGCAGCTATAGGATATAGTCGGCCGATCCTTATGAAATTTGGCATGTCGGATTGATTAGCCAAATATAAAACCCATAGAAAATCCCAACATTCTAACTTTACAAACACCAAAGTTATGGCATTTCCGATCAATCAGTTATATGGCAGCTATAGGATATAGTCGGCCGATCCTTATGAAATTCGGTATGTCGGATTGATTAGCCAAATATAAGACCCTTAGAAAATCCCAACATTCTAACTTTACAAACACCAAAGATATGGCATTTCCGATCAATCAGTTATATGGCAGCTATAGGATATAGTCGGCCGATCCCGGCCGTTCCGACATATATACTGCGTGCAAAGGAAAAAAGGGTATGTGCAAAGTTTCAATTCGATAGCTTTAAAACTGAGAGACTAGCTTGCGTAGAAACAGACAGACGGACAGACAGACGGACAGACGGACAGACGGACATGGCTATATCAACTCAGGAGGTGATCCTGATCAAGAATATATATAATAACAAATTCGGGATTTAGCACTTTGAAAAAAATATAATTTTTATTTATCAAAATAGTGTAAACGCGAACTGGGAGAGATAGGTCTGCTCCTTACAAGATACAACTTAAAACTCAAACTTAAAAACTAAGCTGGCGCTTATCAAACCTTCGATTGGGAGAAAGAACTTTATTGATAAATTGAGAGTGTCCAAAATGAGAGCACTGAGCAAGAGAGCGATCTAGGTTTGAGCTGCGTCTGCAATTTTACAGTATTGGGGGATAAAAGCTTTTTGGAGTTTGGGGACATTTGTTTATAATGCAAGAGGATGTTTACAAAAATTGGTCAGTCGTGGGAGCCGACAATTTGGGGTTCTTTCATTTGTTTATAACTCAAGAGGATGTTTATATTAATTGGCGACTCTTGGGAGCCGATGATTTTGGGTGTGACAAATGCGTAATGTAAATATGTTTATGCGGTAGATATGTGGGTGTGTGTATGTTACTTTTATGTGGTAGATTTGTGGGTGTGGGTATGTTACTATATACTTTATAGGGTCGGAGATGTCTCCTTCACTGCGTTGCACACTTTTGACCAAAATTATAATACCCTCTGCAAGGGTATAAAAATTTGAATGCAGATTTTTAGAGAATCGAATCAGAAGTCTTTAGAGGTATGCCACTTTGGAAACGGCTTAAGTTTGGTAAAGTTATGGACTCTCTAAGTCCAATTTTTAGTCACTCTGTTACAAGTCCTCGGAAATCTAGAAATAACTGACATGAAAATGGGTCAAAATATTAATCGACGTTAAATTGAAAAATTTGAATGCAGATTTTTAGAGAATCGAATCAGAAGTCTTTAGAGGTATGCCACTTTGCAATCGGCTTTAGCTTGGTAAAGTTATGGACTCTCGAAGTTCAATTTTGGGTCAAAGTTAAACAAGTCAAATTAGAAATAACTGACATGAAAATGGGTGAAAAATTTGATCAAAGTTAAATTGAAAAATTTGAATGCAGATTTTTAGAGAATCGAATCAGAAGTCTTTAGAGGTATGCCACTTTGGAATCGGCTTAAGTTTGATAAAGTTATGGACTCTCTAAGTCCAATTTTGAGTCACTCTGTTACAAGTCCTCGGAAAACTAAAAATAACTGACATGAAAATGGGTCAAAAATTTGATCAACGTTAAATTGAAAAATTTGAATGCAGATTTTTAGAGAATCGAATCAGAAGTCTTTAGAGGTATGCCACTTTGGAATCGGCTTAAGTTTGGTAAATTTATGGACTCTCGAAGTTCAATTTTGGGTCAAAGTTAAACAAGTCAAATTAGAAATAACTGACATGAAAATGGGTCAAAAATTTGATCAAAAAGTTAATCGACGTTAAATTGAAAAATTTGAATGCAGATTTTTAGAGAATCGAATCAGAAGTCTTTAGAGGTATGCCACTTTGCAATCGGCTTTAGCTTCGTAAAGTTATGGACTCTCGAAGTTCAATTTTGGGTCAAAGTTAAACAAGTCAAGTTAGAAATAACTGACATTAAAAACACCAAAGTTATGACATTTCCAATCGTTCAGTTATATGGCAGCTATAGGATATAGTCGGCCGATCCTTATGAAATTCGGCATGTCGGATTGATTAGCCAAATATAAAACCCATAGAAAATCCCAACATTCTAACTTTACAAACACCAAAGTTATGGCATTTCCGATCAATCAGTTATATGGCAGCTATAGGATATAGTCGGCCGATCCTTATGAAATTCGGCATGTCGGATTGATTAGCCAAATATAAAACCCTTAGAAAATCCCAACATTCTAACTTTACAAACACCAAAGTTATGGCATTTCCGATCAATCAGTTATATGGCAGCTATAGGATATAGTCGGCCGATCCTTATGAAATTCGGCATGTCGAATTGATTAGCCAAATATAAAACCCTTAGAAAATCCCAACATTCTAACTTTACAAACACCAAAGATATGGCATTTCCGATCAATCAGTTATATGGCAGCTATAGGATATAGTCGGCCGATCCCGGCCGTTCCGACATATATACTGCGTGCAAAGGAAAGAAGGGTATGTGCAAAGTTTCAATTCGATAGCTTTAAAACTGAGAGACTAGTTTGCGTAGAAACAGACAGACGGACAGACAGACGGACAGACGGACATGGCTATATCAACTCAGGAGGTGATCCTGATCAAGAATATATATACTTTATAGGGTCGGAGATGTCTCCTTCACTGCGTTGCACACTTTTGACCAAAATTATAATACCCTCTGCAAGGGTATAAAAATTTGAATGCAGATTTTTAGAGAATCGAATCAGAAGTCTTTAGAGGTATGCCACTTTGGAAACGGCTTAAGTTTGGTAAAGTTATGGACTCTCTAAGTCCAATTTTTAGTCACTCTGTTACAAGTCCTCGGAAATCTAGAAATAACTGACATGAAAATGGGTCAAAATATTAATCGACGTTAAATTGAAAAATTTGAATGCAGATTTTTAGAGAATCGAATCAGAAGTCTTTAGAGGTATGCCACTTTGCAATCGGCTTTAGCTTGGTAAAGTTATGGACTCTCGAAGTTCAATTTTGGGTCAAAGTTAAACAAGTCAAATTAGAAATAACTGACATGAAAATGGGTGAAAAATTTGATCAAAGTTAAATTGAAAAATTTGAATGCAGATTTTTAGAGAATCGAATCAGAAGTCTTTAGAGGTATGCCACTTTGGAATCGGCTTAAGTTTGATAAAGTTATGGACTCTCTAAGTCCAATTTTGAGTCACTCTGTTACAAGTCCTCGGAAAACTAAAAATAACTGACATGAAAATGGGTCAAAAATTTGATCAACGTTAAATTGAAAAATTTGAATGCAGATTTTTAGAGAATCGAATCAGAAGTCTTTAGAGGTATGCCACTTTGGAATCGGCTTAAGTTTGGTAAATTTATGGACTCTCGAAGTTCAATTTTGGGTCAAAGTTAAACAAGTCAAATTAGAAATAACTGACATGAAAATGGGTCAAAAATTTGATCAAAAAGTTAATCGACGTTAAATTGAAAAATTTGAATGCAGATTTTTAGAGAATCGAATCAGAAGTCTTTAGAGGTATGCCACTTTGCAATCGGCTTTAGCTTCGTAAAGTTATGGACTCTCGAAGTTCAATTTTGGGTCAAAGTTAAACAAGTCAAGTTAGAAATAACTGACATTAAGAACACCAAAGTTATGACATTTCCAATCGTTCAGTTATATGGCAGCTATAGGATATAGTCGGCCGATCCTTATGAAATTCGGCATGTCGGATTGATTAGCCAAATATAAAACCCATAGAAAATCCCAACATTCTAACTTTACAAACACCAAAGTTATGGCATTTCCGATCAATCAGTTATATGGCAGCTATAGGATATAGTCGGCCGATCCTTATGAAATTCGGCATGTCGGATTGATTAGCCAAATATAAAACCCTTAGAAAATCCCAACATTCTAACTTTACAAACACCAAAGTTATGGCATTTCCGATCAATCAGTTATATGGCAGCTATAGGATATAGTCGGCCGATCCTTATGAAATTCGGCATGTCGAATTGATTAGCCAAATATAAAACCCTTAGAAAATCCCAACATTCTAACTTTACAAACACCAAAGATATGGCATTTCCGATCAATCAGTTATATGGCAGCTATAGGATATAGTCGGCCGATCCCGGCCGTTCCGACATATATACTGCGTGCAAAGGAAAGAAGGGTATGTGCAAAGTTTCAATTCGATAGCTTAAAACTGAGAGACTAGTTTGCGTAGAAACAGACAGACGGACAGACAGACGGACAGACAGACGGACAGACGGACAGACGGACATGGCTATATCAACTCAGGAGGTGATCCTGATCAAGAATATATATACTTTATAGGGTCGGAGATGTCTCCTTCACTGCGTTGCACACTTTTGACCAAAATTATAATACCCTCTGCAAGGGTATAAAAATTTGAATGCAGATTTTTAGAGAATCGAATCAGAAGTCTTTAGAGGTATGCCACTTTGGAAACGGCTTAAGTTTGGTAAAGTTATGGACTCTCTAAGTCCAATTTTTAGTCACTCTGTTACAAGTCCTCGGAAATCTAGAAAAAACTGACATGAAAATGGGTCAAAATATTAATCGACGTTAAATTGAAAAATTTGAATGCAGATTTTTAGAGAATCGAATCAGAAGTCTTTAGAGGTATGCCACTTTGCAATCGGCTTTAGCTTCGTAAAGTTATGGACTCTCGAAGTTCAATTTTGGGTCAAAGTTAAACTAGTCAAGTTAGAAATAACTGACATTAAAAACACCAAAGTTATGACATTTCCAATCGTTCAGTTATATGGCAGCTATAGGATATAGTCGGCCGATCCTTATGAAATTCGGCATGTCGGATTGATTAGCCAAATATAAAACCCATAGAAAATCCCAACATTCTAACTTTACAAACACCAAAGTTATGGCATTTCCGATCAATCAGTTATATGGCAGCTATAGGATATAGTCGGCCGATCCTTATGAAATTCGGTATGTCGGATTGATTAGCCAAATATAAAACCGTTAGAAAATCCCAACATTCTAACTTTACAAACACCAAAGATATGGCATTTCCGATCAATCAGTTATATGGCAGCTATAGGATATAGTCGGCCGATCCCGGCCGTTCCGACATATATACTGCGTGCAAAGGAAAAAAGGGTATGTGCAAAGTTTCAATTCGATAGCTTTAAAACTGAGAGACTAGCTTGCGTAGAAACAGACAGACGGACAGACAGACGGACAGACAGACGGACAGACAGACGGACAGACAGACGGACAGACAGACGGACAGACAGACGGACAGACAGACGGACAGACGGACAGACGGACATGGCTATATCAACTCAGGAGGTGATCCTGATCAAGAATATATATACTTTATAGGGTCGGAGATGTCTCCTTCACTGCGTTGCACACTTTTGACCAAAATTATAATACCCTCTGCAAGGGTATAAAAATTTGAATGCAGATTTTTAGAGAATCGAATCAGAAGTCTTTAGAGGTATGCCACTTTGGAAACGGCTTAAGTTTGGTAAAGTTATGGACTCTCTAAGTCCAATTTTTAGTCACTCTGTAACAAGTCCTCGGAAAACTAAAAATAACTGACATGAAAATGGGTCAAAAATTTGATCAACGTTAAATTGAAAAATTTGAATGCAGATTTTTAGAGAATCGAATCAGAAGTCTTTAGAGGTATGCCACTTTGGAATCGGCTTAAGTTTGGTAAATTTATGGACTCTCGAAGTTCAATTTTGGGTCAAAGTTAAACAAGTCAAATTAGAAATAACTGACATGAAAATGGGTCAAAAATTTGATCAACGTTAAATTGAAAAATTTGAATGCAGATTTTTAGAGAATCGAATCAGAAGTCTTTAGAGGTATGCCACTTTGGAAACGGCTTAAGTTTGGTAAAGTTATGGACTCTCTAAGTCCAATTTTTAGTCACTCTGTTACAAGTCCTCGGAAATCTAGAAATAACTGACATGAAAATGGGTCAAAAAGTTAATCGACGTTAAATTGAAAAATTTGAATGCAGATTTTTAGAGAATCGAATCAGAAGTCTTTAGAGGTATGCCACTTTGTAATCGGCTTTAGCTTCGTAAAGTTATGGACTCTCGAAGTTCAATTTTGGGTCAAAGTTAAACAAGTCAAGTTAGAAATAACTGACATTAAAAACACCAAAGTTATGACATTTCCAATCGTTGAGTTATATGACAGCTATAGCATATAGTCGGCCGATCCTTATGAAATTCGGCATGTCGGATTGATTAGCCAAATATAAATTCCATAGAAAATCCCAACATTCTAACTTTACAAACACCAAAGTTATGGCATTTCCGATCAATCAGTTATATGGCAGCTATAGGATATAGTCGGCCGATCCCGGCCGTTCCGACATATATACTGCGTGCAAAGGAAAGAAGGGTATGTGCAAAGTTTCAATTCGATAGCTTTAAAACTGAGAGACTAGTTTGCGTAGAAACAGACAGACGGACAGACAGACGGACAGACAGACGGACAGACGGACAGACGGACATGGCTATATCAACTCAGGAGGTGATCCTGATCAAGAATATATATACTTTATAGGGTCGGAGATGTCTCCTTCACTGCGTTGCACACTTTTGACCAAAATTATAATACCCTCTGCAAGGGTATAAAAATTTGAATGCAGATTTTTAGAGAATCGAATCAGAAGTCTTTAGAGGTATGCAACTTTGGAAACGGCTTAAGTTTGGTAAAGTTATGGACTCTCTAAGTCCAATTTTTAGTCACTCTGTTACAAGTCCTCGGAAATCTAGAAATAACTGACATGAAAATGGGTCAAAATATTAATCGACGTTAAATTGAAAAATTTGAATGCAGATTTTTAGAGAATCGAATCAGAAGTCTTTAGAGGTATGCCACTTTGCAATCGGCTTTAGCTTGGTAAAGTTATGGACTCTCGAAGTTCAATTTTGGGTCAAAGTTAAACAAGTCAAATTAGAAATAACTGACATGAAAATGGGTGAAAAATTTGATCAAAGTTAAATTGAAAAATTTGAATGCAGATTTTTAGAGAATCGAATCAGAAGTCTTTAGAGGTATTCCACATTTGCAATCGGCTTAAGTTTGGTAAATTTATGGACTCTCGAAGTTCAATTTTGGGTCAAAGTTAAACAAGTCAAGTTAGAAATAACTGACATTAAAAACACCAAAGTTATATGGCAGCTATAGGATATAGTCGGCCGATCCTTATGAAATTCGGCATGTCGGATTGATTAGCCAAATATAAAACCCTTAGAAAATCCCAACATTCTAACTTTACAAACACCAAAGATATGGCATTTCCGATCAATCAGTTATATGGCAGCTATAGGATATAGTCGGCCGATCCCGGCCGTTCCGACATATATACTGCGTGCAAAGGAAAGAAGGGTATGTGCAAAGTTTCAATTCGATAGCTTTAAAACTGAGAGACTAGTTTGCGTAGAAACAGACAGACGGACAGACAGACGGACAGACAGACGGACAGACGGACATGGCTATATCAACTCAGGAGGTGATCCTGATCAAGAATATATATACTTTATAGGGTCGGAGATGTCTCCTTCACTGCGTTGCACACTTTTGACCAAAATTATAATACCCTCTGCAAGGGTATAAAAATTTTAATGCAGATTTTTAGAGAATCGAATCAGAAGTCTTTAGAGGTATGCCACTTTGGAAACGGCTTAAGTTTGGTAAAGTTATGGACTCTCTAAGTCCAATTTTTAGTCACTCTGTTACAAGTCCTCGGAAATCTAGAAATAACTGACATGAAAATGGGTCAAAATATTAATCGACGTTAAATTGAAAAATTTGAATGCAGATTTTTAGAGAATCGAATCAGAAGCCTTTAGAGGTATGCCACTTTGCAATCGGCTTTAGCTTGGTAAAGTTATGGACTCTCGAAGTTCAATTTTGGGTCAAAGTTAAACAAGTCAAATTAGAAATAACTGACATGAAAATGGGTGAAAAATTTGATCAAAGTTAAATTGAAAAATTTGAATGCAGATTTTTAGAGAATCGAATCAGAAGTCTTTAGAGGTATGCCACTTTGGAATCGGCTTAAGTTTGATAAAGTTATGGACTCTCTAAGTCCAATTTTGAGTCACTCTGTTACAAGTCCTCGGAAAACTAAAAATAACTGGCATGAAAATGGGTCAAAAATTTGATCAACGTTAAATTGAAAAATTTGAATGCAGATTTTTAGAGAATCGAATCAGAAGTCTTTAGAGGTATGCCACTTTGGAATCGGCTTAAGTTTGGTAAATTTATGGACTCTCGAAGTTCAATTTTGGGTCAAAGTTAAACAAGTCAAATTAGAAATAACTGACATGAAAATGGGTCAAAAATTTGATCAACGTTAAATTGAACAAGAAAGGAAAGCTAACTTCGGGCGGAGCCGAAGTTGATATACCCTTGCAGAATATTATGTACATTATATTCTCCAAAATTATTCACAAGATGCATTCTTAATACACATAAAAATCCCAACTTCCTAACTTTAAAAACACCAAAGTTATGGCATTTCCAATCGTTCAGTTATATGGCAGCTATAGGATATAGTCGGCCGATCCTTATGAAATTTAATAGGTCGGATTGATTGGCCAAAAATAAAACTCACAGAAAATCCCAACTTCCTAACTTAACAAACACCAAAGTTATGGCATTTCCGATCAATCAGATATATGGCGGCTATAAGATATAGTCGGCCGATCCTTATGATATTTGGTAGGTCGGATTGATTGGCCAAATATAAAACCCATAGAAAATCCCAGCTTCCTAACTTTACAAACACCAAAGTTATGGCATTTCCGATCAATCAGTTATATGGCAGCTATAGGATATAGTCGGCCGATCCCGGCCGTTCCGACTTATATCCTGCGTGCAAAGGAAAGAAGGGTGTGTGCAAAGTTTCAATTCGATAGCTTTAAAACTGAGAGACTAGTTTGCGTAGAAACAGACAGACGGACAGACAGACGGACAGACGGACATGGCTATATCAACTCAGGAGGTGATCCTGATCAAGAATATATATACTTTATAGGGTCGGAGATGTCTCCTTCACTGCGTTGCACACTTTTGACCAAAATTATAATACCCTCTGCAAGGGTATACAAATTTGAATGCAGATTTTTAGAGAATCGAATCAGAAGTCTTTAGAGGTATGCCACTTTGGAATCGGCTTAAGTTTGGTAAAGTTATGGACTCTCTAAGTCCAATTTTTAGTCACTCTGTTACAAGTCCTCGGAAATCTAGAAATAACTGACATGAAAATGGGTCAAAATATTAATCGACGTTAAATTGAAAAATTTGAATGCAGATTTTTATACCCTTGCAGAGGGTATTATAATTTTGGTCAAAAGTGTGCAACGCAGTGAAGGAGACATCTCCGACCCTATAAAGTATATATATTCTTGATCAGGATCACCTCCTGAGTTGATATAGCCATGTCCGTCTGTCCGTCTGTCTGTCCGTCTGTCTGTCCGTCTGTCTGTCCGTCTGTCTGTCCGTCTGTCTGTTTCTACGCAAACTAGTCTCTCAGTTTTAAAGCTATCGAATTGAAACTTTGCACATACCCTTCTTTCCTTTGCACGCAGTATATATGTCGGAACGGCCGGGATCGGCCGACTATATCCTATAGCTGCCATATAACTGATTGATCGGAAATGCCATAACTTTGGTGTTTGTAAAGTTAGAATGTTGGGATTTTCTATGGGTTTTATATTTGGCTAATCAATCCGACATGCCGAATTTCATAAGGATCGGCCGACTATATCCTATAGCTGCCATATAACTGATTGATCGGAAATGCCATAACTTTGGTGTTTGTAAAGTTAGAATGTTGGGATTTTCTCTGGGTTTTATATTTGGCTAATCAATCCGACATGCCGAATTTCATAAGGATCGGCCGACTATATCCTATAGCTGCCATATAACTGAACGATTGGAAATGTCATAACTTTGGTGTTTTTAATGTCAGTTATTTCTAACTTGACTTGTTTAACTTTGACCCAAAATTGAACTTCGAGAGTCCATAACTTTACGAAGCTAAAGCCGATTGCAAAGTGGCATACCTCTAAAGACTTCTGATTCGATTCTCTAAAAATCTGCATTCAAATTTTTATACCCTTGCAGAGGGTATTATAATTTTGGTCAAAAGTGTGCAACGCAGTGAAGGAGACATCTCCGACCCTATAAAGTATATATATTCTTGATCAGGATCACCTCCTGAGTTGATATAGCCATGTCCGTCTGTCCGTCTGTCTGTCCGTCTGTCTGTTTCTACGCAAACTAGTCTCTCAGTTTTGAAGCTATCGAATTGAAACTTTGCACACACCCTTCTTTCCTTTGCACGCAGTATATAAGTCGGAACGGCCGGGATCGGCTGACTATATCCTATAGCTGCCTTATAACTGATTGATCGGAAATGCCATAACTTTCGTGTTTGTAAAGTTTGGAAGTTGGGATTTTCTATGGGTCTTATATTTGGCCAATCAATCCGACCTACCAAATTTCATAAGGATCGGCCGACTATATCCTATAGCTGCCATATAACTGATTGATCGGAAATGCCATAACTTTGGTGTTTGTAAAGTAAGAAAGTTGGGATTTTCTGTGGGTTTTATATTTGGCCAATCAATCCGACCTACCAAATATCATAAGGATCGGCCGACTATATCCTATAGCTGCCATATAACTGAACGGATGGAAATGGCATAACTTTGGTCTTTTTAAAGTTAGGAATTTGGGATTTTTTATGAGTATTAAGAATGCATCATATGAATAATTTTGGAGAATATAATTTACAGAGTATTCTGCAAGGGTATATCAACTTCGGCTCCGCCCGAAGTTAGCTTTCCTTTCTTGTTCAATTTAACGTTGATCAAATTTTTGACCCATTTTCATGTCAGTTATTTTTAGTTTTCCGAGGACTTGTAACAGAGTGACTCAAAATTGGACTTAGAGAGTCCATAACTTTATCAAACTTAAGCCGATTCCAAAGTGGCATACCTCTAAAGACTTCTGATTCGATTCTCTAAAAATCTGCATTCAAATTTTTCAAGTTAACTTTGATCAAATTTTTCACCCGTTTTCATGTCAGTTATTTCTAATTTGACTTGTTTAACTTTGACCCAAAATTGAACTTCGAGAGTCCATAACTTTACCAAGCTAAAGCCGATTGCAAAGTGGCATACCTCTAAAGACTTCTGATTCGATTCTCTAAAAATCCGCATTCAAATTTTTCAATTTAACGTCGATTAATATTTTGACCCATTTTCATGTCAGTTATTTCTAGATTTCCGAGGACTTGTAACAGAGTGACTAAAAATTGGACTTAGAGAGTCCATAACTTTACCAAACTTAAGCCGTTTCCAAAGTGGCATACCTCTAAAGACTTCTGATTCGATTCTCTAAAAATCTGCATTCAAATTTTTATACCCTTGCAGAGGGTATTATAATTTTGGTCAAAAGTGTGCAACGCAGTGAAGGAGACATCTCCAACCCTATAAAGTATATATATTCTTGATCAGGATCACCTCCTGAGTTGATATAGCCATGTCCGTCTGTCCGTCTGTCCGTCTGTCTGTCCGTCTGTCCGTCTGTCTGTTTCTACGCAAACTAGTCTCTCAGTTTTAAAGCTATCGAATTGAAACTTTGCACACACCCTTCTTTCCTTTGCACGAAGTATATAGTCGGAACGGCCGGGATCGGCCGACTATATCCTATAGCTGCCATATAACTGATTGATCGGAAATGCCATAACTTTGGTGTTTGTAAAGTTAGGAAGTTGGGATTTGATATGGGTGTTATACTTGGCCAATAAATCCGACCTACCAAATTTCATAAGGATCGGCCGACTATATCCTATAGCTGCCATATAACTGATTGATCGGAAATGCCATAACTTTGGTGTTTGTAAAGTTAGGAAGCTGGGATTTTCTATGGGTTTTATATTTGGCCAATCAATCCGACCTACCAAATATCATAAGGATCGGCCGACTATATCTTATAGCCGCCATATATCTGATTGATCGGAAATGCCATAACTTTGGTGTTTGTTAAGTTAGGAAGTTGGGATTTTCTGTGAGTTTTATTTTTGGCCAATCAATCCGACCTATTAAATTTCATAAGGATCGGCCGACTATATCCTATAGCTGCCTGTTCGTGAACGCTTGCAGCTTTAATCATCTCTAATATATAGGCGCATAATGCCATCTCTATTCTATTTTATATATTTAATCTATGTAAAAAAAAAACATGTATGCAATGTCTTTTGGGTTTCTGGCAACGCCGCTAAGACGGCGTCATATTGCGAAATTCAATTCAGTGTCAAATAGGCTTCGCAACTGGCAATAATAAAATTAATACAGTCCACATATACGCAACTCAACTCGTTTTTATTTCTGACCATATTGTTGGTCCTTCGTTCCGGATTCTTGGACAGTTAGTGAAGTGCTTTGATTCTCAGGTTAATTGTTTGCTATGGAACAGTTAAAAGCATTGGTGAAAAGCCGTTCCAGACTCAAGGGTAACATCACACGTTGTCTCTCATAGGCTGAGCAAGCGGAATCTGCAACACAGGCGGAGATCTCCACGCGCGTACAACTTCTCCACGAAGCTTGGAAGGAGTTCAACCAGTTCGGCGATTGCATTGCTCTCCACGAGGAGGTAGAAGGTTATGTCGATCCGGAGATGGATAACGCAATTTACGAAGAAAAGTACCTAAGGGCGAACGCAATTCTCAAGGACAGAAGTGATGCTCTACAACCGAGTACATCTACAGGCATTGTGAATGGCAGCAACGGTCTGCACTTCAACGGCGACGCAATTGTAAATTTGCTACAACAAAACCAACAACTATTTGAGCGACTGGCTGCAAATCAGGGTCATTCGAGCACGCCGGTTCATGTTGGTGGTGACGTCTCTTTGGCGAATTCAAGTTCGGTACATGCGGCGAATTCCAATCTCAGTGAATTGCCGAAAATTCAAATCAAACGATTCTCTGGCAACTACACAGAGTGGCCCTCTTTTCAAGACATTTATGAAAGCACAATTCATAACAAGCAACATTTGTCCAACACACAGAAGTTCCATCACTTGAAAACACTTATTGTTGATGAGGCTGCCAACTTGGTACGGCATTTGGCCATTACGGATACAGCTTACAACACCGCTTGGGAACGTCTAAAGGAAAGGTACAATCGTCCACGGCACATTGTAAACTCATTTTTGGAGCAGTTTATGAACCTGCCAACAACTACAAAGGTAGATGCATCAATTCTACGGAAGGTATCAGACGGAGCAAACGAAATTATTCGCGGATTGGATGCAGTCAACCAGATGGGACGCGATTGCTGGATCATCTATCTGGCCCTGGAGAAACTTGACGCCGACACGCGGCGTAGGTGGATTGAGCGCAGCATGGACACAGATTCCCCCCACTCTCGAGGAATTCTTCAAATTTCTGGATTCTCGTTGCGAGGAACTGGAACTGAGTAAAAGGGAGCTTGCGACTGGTAGCAAGACAACAACACATGCAGAAAAACCAAAAAGGGTCACACAATCGATGGTTGCGATCGAAGGCAGTGGCTGCATCAAATGTAATTCAAAAGAACACACTCTGTATAACTGTCAGCTGTTCTTGGATATGTCTGGAATGCAGAGACGATCCTTCGTAAAGGAGAAATCACTGTGCTACAACTGCTTGCGACCTGGTCATGGAGTCAGCAAGTGCAAGTCGACATACAAATGTAGGCAATGCAAGGAAACCATCACTCCCTTCTACATGTCCAAGCGAATCCACAGGCTATTGGGAATCTTGCCCAGATAGAAGGCGAGGACGAGCGAAACATAGGTGCGTCCAACAACACTTCGGTGACTCTCAGTCATTTCGCCCAAGGAGAGGGCACTCAATCAGTTGTATGTGCACAGGGCACTGCAAAATCTACACAGGAAACGGAAATTAAGCGAAGCATTTTACCAACTGCCATGGTTTATGTTCAAAACGCAAAAGGTGACCTCGTAACATGCCGTCTCTTATTGGACACAGGCTCGGAGCTTTCCTACGTATCCGAGCGTTGCATTCAAGCTCTCGGATTGACACGTTCGGCATCACGCATCTTGGTCACGGGAATCTCTTCGGTGAAAGCAGACACGACAAGGGGATGCAGCACCTTGCATATCAAGTCCCGTATCTCCGAGGATCATTTGGTTGTCTACGCCCACGTCCTAGGCAGAATTACTTCTTCGCTGGAACGCCAAAACATCGATGCATCGGCACTCGAGGCATTCAAGGATCTGCAGTTGGCGGATACAGAATTCAACACAAACTCACCTGTTGACATTCTATTGGGAAGCGAACACGTATGGTCGGTGTTTACAGGACGAAAGATGTACGACAACAAGGGTAATCTTATCGCCATTTCTTCGGTGTTCGGATGGGTAATAACCTCACTCATCACATCAAATCCAAGCAACGCTATTGCACTGACTACAACAGTAGACATAGGCGCCACGCTTCAGAAGTTTTGGCAATTGGAAAACGTTCAAAGCAGCGTAAAATTGGATCCGGAGGATGATCAGGTCGAGAAGCACTTTCTCGCCACTCACAGTCGCGATGAAAACGGGAAGTATATCGTGGATCTTCCATTCAACACTGAAAGCCCCGATTTCGGAGAAACTCTACAAGGAGCGCTCAAACGCTTTAAATCGGTTGAGCGGCGGCTGCAACAGAACGAGCAGCTGCGTACACAGTACGTATACTTTATGCGGGAATACACAAATCTGGGGCACATGCGAGAGGTGCCACCAGAAGAAAACGCTACTGGAAATCAGTTTTATCTACCACACCACCCAGTTCTGGGTCGGAAGCTACGAGTAGTTTTCGATGGATCTTTTCGTGACGCCAATGGTAAGGCTTTAAATGACACCCTGTTTACAGGTCCCAGTATCCAGCGCGATCTATTCGCTGTGTGCCTTCGTTTTCGAATGTACAAATTTGCATTCTCAGCGGATATCGTAAAAATGTTCCGCCAGATATGGGTCAACGAAAAGCACAGAAACTTCCAGAAAATCGTTTGGAGAGAAGATCCATCCGATTCCATCAAGCACTTCCAATTGTACACTGTAACCTACGGAACTTCATGCGCACCATTCCTGGCCGTGCGAGTGCTGGAACAACTTGCTGTAGATCATCAAGAGGAATACCCAAATGCGTCGAAATTCCTGCTGGAGGATTTCTATGTAGATGACGTTCTTACTGGGTCAAACAGTGAGGATGAGCTACTTCGGAACCGAAACGAGCTGATTCAGCTGATGTCTCGTGCAAATCTTGAACTCGGGAAATGGGTATCAAATACACCATGTATACAAACGGTTCGATTCTCTAAAAATCTGCATTCAAATTTTTATACCCTTGCAGAGGGTATTATAATTTTGGTCAAAAGTGTGCAACGCAGTGAAGGAGACATCTCCGACCCTATAAAGTATATATATTCTTGATCAGGATCACCTCCTGAGTTGATATAGCCATGTCCGTCTGTCCGTCTGTCCGTCTGTCTGTCCGTCTGTCCGTCTGTCAGTTTCTACGCAAACTAGTCTCTCAGTTTTAAAGCTATCGAATTGAAACTTTGCACACACCCTTCTTTCCTTTGCACGCAGTATATATGTCGGAACGGCCGGGATCGGCCGACTATATCCTATAGCTGCCATATAACTGATTGATCGGAAATGCCATAACTTTGGTGTTTGTAAAGTTAGGAAGTTGGGATTTGATATGGGTGTTATACTTGGCCAATCAATCCGACCTACCAAATTTCATAAGGATCGGCCGACTATATCCTATAGCTGCCATATAACTGATTGATCGGAAATGCCATAACTTTGGTGTTTGTAAAGTTAGGAAGCTGGGATTTTCTATGGGTTTTATATTTGGCCAATCAATCCGACCTACCAAATATCATAAGGATCGGCCGACTATATCTTATAGCCGCCATATATCTGATTGATCGGAAATGCCATAACTTTGGTGTTTGTTAAGTTAGGAAGTTGGGATTTTCTGTGAGTTTTATTTTTGGCCAATCAATCCGACCTATTAAATTTCATAAGGATCGGCCGACTATATCCTATAGCTGCCTGTTCGTGAACGCTTGCAGCTTTAATCATCTCTAATATATAGGCGCATAATGCCATCTCTATTCTATTTTATATATTTAATCTATGTAAAAAAAAACATGTATGCAATGTCTTTTGGGTTTCTGGCAACGCCGCTAAGACGGCGTCATATTGCGAAATTCAATTCAGTGTCAAATAGGCTTCGCAACTGGCATTAATAAAATTAATACAGTCCACATATACGCAACTCAACTCGTTTTTATTTCTGACCATATTGTTGGTCCTTCGTTCCGGATTCTTGGACAGTTAGTGAAGTGCTTTGATTCTCAGGTTAATTGTTTGCTATGGAACAGTTAAAAGCATTGGTTAAAAGCCGTTCCAGACTCAAGGGTAACATCACACGTTGTCTCTCATAGGCTTAGCAAGCGGAATCTGCAACACAGGCGGAGATCTCCACGCGCGTACAACTTCTCCACGAAGCTTGGAAGGAGTTCAACCAGATCGGCGATTGCATTGCTCTCCACGAGGAGGTAGAAGGTTATGTCGATCCGGAGATGGATAACGCAATTTACGAAGAAAAGTACCTAAGGGCGAACGCAATTCTCAAGGACAGAAGTGATGCTCTACAACCGAGTACATCTACAGGCATTGTGAATGGCAGCAACGGTCTGCACTTCAACGGCGACGCAATTGTAAATTTGCTACAACAAAACCAACAACTATTTGAGCGACTGGCTGCAAATCAGGGTCATTCGAGCACGCCGGTTCATGTTGGTGGTGACGTCTCTTTTGCGAATTCAAGTTCGGTACATGCGGCGAATTCCAATCTCAGTGAATTGCCGAAAATTCAAATCAAACGATTCTCTGGCAATTACACAGAGTGGCCCTCTTTTCAAGACATTTATGAAAGCACAATTCATAACAAGCAACATTTGTCCAACACACAGAAGTTCCATCACTTGAAAACACTTATTGTTGATGAGGCTGCCAACTTGGTACGGCATTTGGCCATTACGGATACAGCTTACAACACCGCTTGGGAACGTCTACAATCGTCCACGGCACATTGTAAACTCATTTTTGGAGCAGTTTATGAACCTGCCAACAACTACAAAGGTAGATGCATCAATTCTACGGAAGGTGTCAGACGGAGCAAACGAAATTATTCGCGGATTGGATGCAGTCAACCAGATGGGACGCGATTGCTGGATCATCTATCTGGCCCTGGAGAAACTTGACGCCGACACGCGGCGTAGGTGGATTGAGCGCAGCATGGACACAGATTCCCCCACTCTCGAGGAATTCTTCAAATTTCTGGATTCTCGTTGCGAGGAACTGGAACTGAGTAAAAGGGAGCTTGCGACTGGTAGCAAGACAACAACACATGCAGAAAAACCAAAAAGGGTCACACAATCGATGGTTGCGATCGAAGGCAGTGGCTGCATCAAATGTAATTCAAAAGAACACACTCTGTATAACTGTCAGCTGTTCTTGGATATGTCTGGAATGCAGAGACGATCCTTCGTAAAGGAGAAATCACTGTGCTACAACTGCTTGCGACCTGGTCATGGAGTCAGCAAGTGCAAGTCGACATACAAATGTAGGCAATGCAAGGGAAACCATCACTCCCTTCTACATGTCCAAGCGAATCCACAGGCTATTGGGAATCTTGCCCAGATAGAAGGCGAGGACGAGCGAAACATAGGTGCGTCCAACAACACTTCGGTGACTCTCAGTCAATTCGCCCAAGGAGAGGGCACTCAATCAGTTGTATGTGCACAGGGCACTGCAAAATCTACACAGGAAACGGAAATTAAGCGAAGCATTTTACCAACTGCCATGGTTTATGTTCAAAACGCAAAAGGTGACCTCGTAACATGCCGTCTCTTATTGGACACAGGCTCGGAGCTTTCCTACGTATCCGAGCGTTGCATTCAAGCTCTCGGATTGACACGTTCGGCATCACGCATCTTGGTCACGGGAATCTCTTCGGTGAAAGCAGACACGACAAGGGGATGCAGCACCTTGCATATCAAGTCCCGTATCTCCGAGGATCATTTGGTTGTCTACGCCCACGTCCTAGGCAGAATTACTTCTTCGCTGGAACGCCAAAACATCGATGCATCGGCACTCGAGGCATTCAAGGATCTGCAGTTGGCGGATACAGAATTCAACACAAACTCACCTGTTGACATTCTATTGGGAAGCGAACACGTATGGTCGGTGTTTACAGGACGAAAGATGTACGACAACAAGGGTAATCTTATCGCCATTTCTTCGGTGTTCGGATGGGTAATAACCTCACTCATCACATCAAATCCAAGCAACGCTATTGCACTGACTACAACAGTAGACATAGGCGCCACGCTTCAGAAGTTTTGGCAATTGGAAAACGTTCAAAGCAGCGTAAAATTGGATCCGGAGGATGATCAGGTCGAGAAGCACTTTCTCGCCACTCACAGTCGCGATGAAAACGGGAAGTATATCGTGGATCTTCCATTCAACACTGAAAGCCCCGATTTCGGAGAAACTCTACAAGGAGCGCTCAAACGCTTTAAATCGGTTGAGCGGCGGCTGCAACAAAACGAGCAGCTGCGTACACAGTACGTATACTTTATGCGGGAATACACAAATCTGGGGCACATGCGAGAGGTGCCACCAGAAGAAAACGCTACTGGAAATCAGTTTTATCTACCACACCACCCAGTTCTGGGTCGGAAGCTACGAGTAGTTTTCGATGGATCTTTTCGTGACGCCAATGGTAAGGCTTTAAATGACACCCTGTTTACAGGTCCCAGTATCCAGCGCGATCTATTCGCTGTGTGCCTTCGTTTTCGAATGTACAAATTTGCATTCTCAGCGGATATCGTAAAAATGTTCCGCCAGATATGGGTCAACGAAAAGCACAGAAACTTCCAGAAAATCGTTTGGAGAGAAGATCCATCCGATTCCATCAAGCACTTCCAATTGTACACTGTAACCTACGGAACTTCATGCGCACCATTCCTGGCCGTGCGAGTGCTGGAACAACTTGCTGTAGATCATCAAGAGGAATACCCAAATGCGTCGAAAATCCTGCTGGAGGATTTCTATGTAGATGACGTTCTTACTGGGTCAAACAGTGAGGATGAGCTACTTCGGAACCGAAACGAGCTGATTCAGCTGATGTCTCGTGCAAATCTTGAACTCGGGAAATGGGTATCAAATACACCATGTATACAAACGGATGATAGCGACACACAACCTGCGCAAACGTCACCAGTAAAGGTTCTCGGACTGTACTGGCATCCTGGAAAAGACATTCTAACGTACAAGGCCGGTCTTGCTAAAAATCCTGATTGCACAAAGAGACAAGTTTTGTCCGACGTCTCGAGGATATTTGATCCTCTCGGACTCTTGGCACCCATTGTAATCCAATTCAAAATCCTGTTCCAAAAGCTATGGCTCTTGAATTTGGATTGGGATGACCCACTCCCAACTAAACTGGCGGACAACTGGCTAAAGTGGAGAGCAGATCTGGACAATCTTCAAACATTTCAACTACCACGATTTGTCGCCAACGACCCGGACAACATCGAACTCCACGGATTTTCGGATGCGTCAACCAAGGCATATGCTGCTGTGGTGTACAGCAGAGTCACGAGTGACGATGGCTCCATCTCGGTATCCATTGTGGCTGCGAAAACAAGGGTGGCTCCACTGAAACAACAATCCTTGCCACGTCTAGAACTTTGCGCAGCACTTCTCCTTAGCCAACTGATTCGCTCGATCACATCTGCACTGCGCCACAAAAACATAACTGTTTTTGGCTGGTCCGACTCATCAATAGTGCTCACCTGGTTATCGTATACGCCAGCCCAACTCAAGACATTTGTTGGAAACAGAACCTCGGAAATCCTTGACACTATTCCAAGGAGTGCTTGGCATCACGTAGATTCCAAAACAAACCCAGCGGACTGTGCGTCCAGGGGACTGATGGCTGCTGATCTCATCGACTTCCATTTGTGGTGGAATGGGCCTTTATGGCTACGGGACAAGGTGCAGTATCTGGTAAAGTTAAACGACTCACGTTTCGGTTTATCTCTTACAGACAAACGCATTCAAGGAGAAGTCAAATCCAACTGTTTGGCCACACTGGCTGAAGCAACCCCGGTTCATCCATTTGATGAACTAACCGAGCGAGTGTCTTCTTGGATCAAGCTGGTCCATATTGTTGGCTACGTGAAGCGGTTTATTCAACGTACACGAAACCTAACTCCCAAAAGGGTATTTAGCGCTCTCACATTTGACGAGATTAAGGAGGCAAGGATTCTGTGCATAAAACAAGCACAAGGTTGTTTCAAAGACGATTACCAATTGCTCCTCGGTAAAAAACCTTTAAGGAACCGATCACAGCTGATCAAACTGGCACCCATAATCGACGAAAACGATTTGCTGAGGGTAGGCGGACGACTGCACCAATCGCAGTTGTCAAACGATGCAAAACACCCAGTATTGCTACCAAAAACACACCGCATCTCAAAGCTGATTCTGGAACACGAGCACCGAGTGAACCTCCACCCTGGCGTTTCCTCACTTTTTGTTATTGTTCGGCAAAAATTCTGGATATTTGGAGCACGTAATCTAATTCGCAAAATAACCCACGACTGTTTAGCTTGCTTTCGTCAACGCTACCACACATCCCAGCAACAAATGGCTGATTTACCCAGCGTACGCATTACACAAGCGCTTCCATTTATATATACTGGTTGCGACTATGCAGGTCCAATACTTCTGAAGGATGCAAAGGTTCGGAAGCCACGTATCAGCAAGGGCTACATATGCCTATTTGTTTGCATGGTCACCTCGGCCATCCACCTGGAACTTGCCACAGATTTGACGACAGAAACCTTCTTGGCTGCCTTGCGGCGCTTTATATCGGTACGTGGCAAGTGCAGTAAGATCTACAGTGACAATGGCACAAATTTTATTGGAGCTAAGCGATCCATCGACGAGATGCAAGAATTGCTTTCTTCACAGACACACAAGGACACCGTGTCTAGCACACTAGCGGATGATGGTATCCAATGGGTATTTATTCCCCGAGAGCCCCTCACTGGGGAGGGAAATGGGAGTCGGCAGTTCGTTGTGTCAAGCTGCATCTTCGCAGAATTACCGGAAACTCAACGCTCACCTTTGAACAGATGCGCACACTTCTTGCTCAAATAAGCGCAGTGATAAATTCACGCCCCTTGTGCTACACACCGGATACGGAAACCAACTACCTATCCCCAGCTCACTTCTTAATTGGGCGACCATTAACAACAGTGCCAGATCCCGATTTGAGTCACATCCCAGTGGGCCGATTAGGATATTGGCAAAGCATCCAGTCTATGCTTCAAGGATTCTGGAGAAAATGGCATCAGGAGTATCTGACTACTCTGCAGCAACGTCCAAAATGGACTACTTCAACACCCAACATCTCGACCGGTGATGTTGTGCTCGTAAAAGAGTCCAATTCACCACCGGCATCTTGGCACATCGCTCGGGTTATGGAAACCTATCCAGGGAAGGACAATCTCGTTCGAGCAGTCAAATTGAAGACCCCGACAGGAGAGATGATCAGACCCATCTCGAAAGTTGCTGTATTGCCCCATTCAGAAACTGTGTTTCAGGGCGGGCCGGGATGTTCGTGAACGCTTGCAGCTTTAATCATCTCTAATATATAGGCGCATAATGCCATCTCTATTCTATTTTATATATTTAATCTATGTAAAAAAAAAACATGTATGCAATGTCTTTTGGGTTTCTGGCAACGCCGCTAAGACGGCGTCATATTGCGAAATTCAATTCAGTGTCAAATAGGCTTCGCAACTGGCAATAATAAAATTAATACAGTCCACATATACGCAACTCAACTCGTTTTTATTTCTGACCACTGCCATATAACTGAACGATTGGAAATGCCATAACTTTGGTGTTTTTAAAGTTAGGAAGTTGGGATTTTTTATGTGTATTAAGAATGCATCTTGTGAATAATTTTGGAGAATATAATGTACATAATATTCTGCAAGGGTATTTCAACTTCGGCTCCGCCCGAAGTTAGCTTTCCTTTCTTGTTAGAGAATCGAATCAGAAGTCTTTAGAGGTATGCCACTTTGCAATCGGCTTTAGCTTGGTAAAGCTTGGTAAAGGGTAACATCACACGTTGTCTCTCATAGGCTGAGCAAGCGGAATCTGCAACACAGGCGGAGATCTCCACGCGCGTACAACTTCTCCACGAAGCTTGGAAGGAGTTCAACCAGTTCGGCGATTGCATTGCTCTCCACGAGGAGGTAGAAGGTTATGTCGATCCGGAGATGGATAACGCAATTTACGAAGAAAAGTACCTAAGGGCGAACGCAATTCTCAAGGACAGAAGTGATGCTCTACAACCGAGTACATCTACAGGCATTGTGAATGGCAGCAACGGTCTGCACTTCAACGGCGACGCAATTGTAAATTTGCTACAACAAAACCAACAACTATTTGAGCGACTGGCTGCAAATCAGGGTCATTCGAGCACGCCGGTTCATGTTGGTGGTGACGTCTCTTTTGCGAATTCAAGTTCGGTACATGCGGCGAATTCCAATCTCAGTGAATTGCCGAAAATTCAAATCAAACGATTCTCTGGCAACTACACAGAGTGGCCCTCTTTTCAAGACATTTATGAAAGCACAATTCATAACAAGCAACATTTGTCCAACACACAGAAGTTCCATCACTTGAAAACACTTATTGTTGATGAGGCTGCCAACTTGGTACGGCATTTGGCCATTACGGATACAGCTTACAACACCGCTTGGGAACGTCTACAATCGTCCACGGCACATTGTAAACTCATTTTTGGAGCAGTTTATGAACCTGCCAACAACTACAAAGGTAGATGCATCAATTCTACGGAAGGTGTCAGACGGAGCAAACGAAATTATTCGCGGATTGGATGCAGTCAACCAGATGGGACGCGATTGCTGGATCATCTATCTGGCCCTGGAGAAACTTGACGCCGACACGCGGCGTAGGTGGATTGAGCGCAGCATGGACACAGATTCCCCCACTCTCGAGGAATTATTCAAATTTCTGGATTCTCGTTGCGAGGAACTGGAACTGAGTAAAAGGGAGCTTGCGACTGGTAGCAAGACAACAACACATGCAGAAAAACCAAAAAGGGTCACACAATCGATGGTTGCGATCGAAGGCAGTGGCTGCATCAAATGTAATTCAAAAGAACACACTCTGTATAACTGTCAGCTGTTCTTGGATATGTCTGGAATGCAGAGACGATCCTTCGTAAAGGAGAAATCACTGTGCTACAACTGCTTGCGACCTGGTCATGGAGTCAGCAAGTGCAAGTCGACATACAAATGTAGGCAATGCAAGGGAAACCATCACTCCCTTCTACATGTCCAAGCGAATCCACAGGCTATTGGGAATCTTGCCCAGATAGAAGGCGAGGACGAGCGAAACATAGGTGCGTCCAACAACACTTCGGTGACTCTCAGTCATTTCGCCCAAGGAGAGGGCACTCAATCAGTTGTATGTGCACAGGGCACTGCAAAATCTACACAGGAAACGGAAATTAAGCGAAGCATTTTACCAACTGCCATGGTTTATGTTCAAAACGCAAAAGGTGACCTCGTAACATGCCGTCTCTTATTGGACACAGGCTCGGAGCTTTCCTACGTATCCGAGCGTTGCATTCAAGCTCTCGGATTGACACGTTCGGCATCACGCATCTTGGTCACGGGAATCTCTTCGGTGAAAGCAGACACGACAAGGGGATGCAGCACCTTGCATATCAAGTCCCGTATCTCCGAGGATCATTTGGTTGTCTACGCCCACGTCCTAGGCAGAATTACTTCTTCGCTGGAACGCCAAAACATCGATGCATCGGCACTCGAGGCATTCAAGGATCTGCAGTTGGCGGATACAGAATTCAACACAAACTCACCTGTTGACATTCTATTGGGAAGCGAACACGTATGGTCGGTGTTTACAGGACGAAAGATGTACGACAACAAGGGTAATCTTATCGCCATTTCTTCGGTGTTCGGATGGGTAATAACCTCACTCATCACATCAAATCCAAGCAACGCTATTGCACTGACTACAACAGTAGACATAGGCGCCACGCTTCAGAAGTTTTGGCAATTGGAAAACGTTCAAAGCAGCGTAAAATTGGATCCGGAGGATGATCAGGTCGAGAAGCACTTTCTCGCCACTCACAGTCGCGATGAAAACGGGAAGTATATCGTGGATCTTCCATTCAACACTGAAAGCCCCGATTTCGGAGAAACTCTACAAGGAGCGCTCAAACGCTTTAAATCGGTTGAGCGGCGGCTGCAACAGAACGAGCAGCTGCGTACACAGTACGTATACTTTATGCGGGAATACACAAATCTGGGGCACATGCGAGAGGTGCCACCAGAAGAAAACGCTACTGGAAATCAGTTTTATCTACCACACCACCCAGTTCTGGGTCGGAAGCTACGAGTAGTTTTCGATGGATCTTTTCGTGACGCCAATGGTAAGGCTTTAAATGACACCCTGTTTACAGGTCCCAGTATCCAGCGCGATCTATTCGCTGTGTGCCTTCGTTTTCGAATGTACAAATTTGCATTCTCAGCGGATATCGTAAAAATGTTCCGCCAGATATGGGTCAACGAAAAGCACAGAAACTTCCAGAAAATCGTTTGGAGAGAAGATCCATCCGATTCCATCAAGCACTTCCAATTGTGCACTGTAACCTACGGAACTTCATGCGCACCATTCCTGGCCGTGCGAGTGCTGGAACAACTTGCTGTAGATCATCAAGAGGAATACCCAAATGCGTCGAAAATCCTGCTGGAGGATTTCTATGTAGATGACGTTCTTACTGGGTCAAACAGTGAGGATGAGCTACTTCGGAACCGAAACGAGCTGATTCAGCTGATGTCTCGTGCAAATCTTGAACTCGGGAAATGGGTATCAAATACACCATGTATACAAACGGATGATAGCGACACACAACCTGCGCAAACGTCACCAGTAAAGGTTCTCGGACTGTACTGGCATCCTGGAAAAGACATTCTAACGTACAAGGCCGGTCTTGCTAAAAATCCTGATTGCACAAAGAGACAAGTTTTGTCCGACGTCTCGAGGATATTTGATCCTCTCGGACTCTTGGCACCCATTGTAATCCAATTCAAAATCCTGTTCCAAAAGCTATGGCTCTTGAATTTGGATTGGGATGACCCACTCCCAACTAAACTGGCGGACAACTGGCTAAAGTGGAGAGCAGATCTGGACAATCTTCAAACATTTCAACTACCACGATTTGTCGCCAACGACCCGGACAACATCGAACTCCACGGATTTTCGGATGCGTCAACCAAGGCATATGCTGCTGTGGTGTACAGCAGAGTCACGAGTGACGATGGCTCCATCTCGGTATCCATTGTGGCTGCGAAAACAAGGGTGGCTCCACTGAAACAACAATCCTTGCCACGTCTAGAACTTTGCGCAGCACTTCTCCTTAGCCAACTGATTCGCTCGATCACATCTGCACTGCGCCACAAAAACATAACTGTTTTTGGCTGGTCCGACTCATCAATAGATCTCACCTGGTTATCGTATACGCCAGCCCAACTCAAGACATTTGTTGGAAACAGAACCTCGGAAATCCTTGACACTATTCCAAGGAGTGCTTGGCATCACGTAGATTCCAAAACAAACCCAGCGGACTGTGCGTCCAGGGGACTGATGGCTGCTGATCTCATCGACTTCCATTTGTGGTGGAATGGGCCTTTATGGCTACGGGACAAGGTGCAGTATCTGGTAAAGTTAAACGACTCACGTTTCGGTTTATCTCTTACAGACAAACGCATTCAAGGAGAAGTCAAATCCAACTGTTTGGCCACACTGGCTGAAGCAACCCCGGTTCATCCATTTGATGAACTAACCGAGCGAGTGTCTTCTTGGATCAAGCTCGTCCATATTGTTGGCTACGTGAAGCGGTTTATTCAACGTACACGAAACCTAACTCCCAAAAGGGTATTTAGCGCTCTCACATTTGACGAGATTAAGGAGGCAAGGATTCTGTGCATAAAACAAGCACAAGGTTGTTTCAAAGACGATTACCAATTGCTCCTCGGTAAAAAACCTTTAAGGAACCGATCACAGCTGATCAAACTGGCACCCATAATCGACGAAAACGATTTGCTGAGGGTAGGCGGACGACTGCACCAATCGCAGTTGTCAAACGATGCAAAACACCCAGTATTGCTACCAAAAACACACCGCATCTCAAAGCTGATTCTGGAACACGAGCACCGAGTGAACCTCCACCCTGGCGTTTCCTCACTTTTTGTTATTGTTCGGCAAAAATTCTGGATATTTGGAGCACGTAATCTAATTCGCAAAATAACCCACGACTGTTTAGCTTGCTTTCGTCAACGCTACCACACATCCCAGCAACAAATGGCTGATTTACCCAGCGTACGCATTACACAAGCGCTTCCATTTATATATACTGGTTGCGACTATGCAGGTCCAATACTTCTGAAGGATGCAAAGGTTCGGAAGCCACGTATCAGCAAGGGCTACATATGCCTATTTGTTTGCATGGTCACCTCGGCCATCCACCTGGAACTTGCCACAGATTTGACGACAGAAACCTTCTTGGCTGCCTTGCGGCGCTTTATATCGGTACGTGGCAAGTGCAGTAAGATCTACAGTGACAATGGCACAAATTTTATTGGAGCTAAGCGATCCATCGACGAGATGCAAGAATTGCTTTCTTCACAGACACACAAGGACACCGTGTCTAGCACACTAGCGGATGATGGTATCCAATGGGTATTTATTCCCCCGAGAGCCCCTCACTGGGGAGGGAAATGGGAGTCGGCAGTTCGTTGTGTCAAGCTGCATCTTCGCAGAATTACCGGAAACTCAACGCTCACCTTTGAACAGATGCGCACACTTCTTGCTCAAATAAGCGCAGTGATAAATTCACGCCCCTTGTGCTACACACCGGATACGGAAACCAACTACCTATCCCCAGCTCACTTCTTAATTGGGCGACCATTAACAACAGTGCCAGATCCCGATTTGAGTCACATCCCAGTGGGCCGATTAGGATATTGGCAAAGCATCCAGTCTATGCTTCAAGGATTCTGGAGAAAATGGCATCAGGAGTATCTGACTACTCTGCAGCAACGTCCAAAATGGACTACTTCAACACCCAACATCTCGACCGGTGATGTTGTGCTCGTAAAAGAGTCCAATTCACCACCGGCATCTTGGCACATCGCTCGGGTTATGGAAACCTATCCAGGGAAGGACAATCTCGTTCGAGCAGTCAAATTGAAGACCCCGACAGGAGAGATGATCAGACCCATCTCGAAAGTTGCTGTATTGCCCCATTCAGAAACTGTGTTTCAGGGCGGGCCGGGATGTTCGTGAACGCTTGCAGCTTTAATCATCTCTAATATATAGGCGCATAATGCCATCTCTATTCTATTTTATATATTTAATCTATGTAAAAAAAAAACATGTATGCAATGTCTTTTGGGTTTCTGGCAACGCCGCTAAGACGGCGTCATATTGCGAAATTCAATTCAGTGTCAAATAGGCTTCGCAACTGGCAATAATAAAATTAATACAGTCCACATATACGCAACTCAACTCGTTTTTATTTCTGACCACTGCCATATAACTGAACGATTGGAAATGCCATAACTTTGGTGTTTTTAAAGTTAGGAAGTTGGGATTTTTTATGTGTATTAAGAATGCATCTTGTGAATAATTTTGGAGAATATAATGTACATAATATTCTGCAAGGGTATTTCAACTTCGGCTCCGCCCGAAGTTAGCTTTCCTTTCTTGTTAGAGAATCGAATCAGAAGTCTTTAGAGGTATGCCACTTTGCAATCGGCTTTAGCTTGGTAAAGTTATGGACTCTCGAAGTTCAATTTTGGGTCAAAGTTAAACAAGTCAAATTAGAAATAACTGACATGAAAATGGGTGAAAAATTTGATCAAAGTTAAATTGAAAAATTTGAATGCAGATTTTTAGAGAATCGAATCAGAAGTCTTTAGAGGTATGCCACTTTGGAAACGGCTTAAGTTTGGTAAAGTTATGGACTCTCTAAGTCCAATTTTTAGTCACTCTGTTACAAGTCCTCGGAAAACTAAAAATAACTGACATGAAAATGGGTCAAAAATTTGATCAACGTTAAATTGAACAAGAAAGGAAAGCTAACTTCGGGCGGAGCCGAAGTTGATATACCCTTGCAGAATACTCTGTAAATTATATTCTCCAAAATTATTCATATGATGCATTCTTAATACTCATAAAAAATCCCAAATTCCTAACTTTAAAAAGACCAAAGTTATGCCATTTCCATCAGTTCAGTTATATGGCAGCTATAGGATATTGTCGGCCGATCCTTATGATATTTGGTAGGTCGGATTGATTGGCCAAATATAAAACCCACAGAAAATCCCAACTTTCTAACTTTACAAACACCAAAGTTATGGCATTTCCGATCAATCAGTTATATGGCAGCTATAGGATATAGTCGGCCGATCCTTATGAAATTTGGTAGGTCGGATTGATTGGCCAAATATAAGACCCATAGAAAATCCCAACTTCCAAACTTTACAAACACGAAAGTTATGGCATTTCCGATCAATCAGTTATATGGCAGCTATAGGATATAGTCAGCCGATCCCGGCCGTTCCGACTTATATACTGCGTGCAAAGGAAAGAAGGGTGTGTGCAAAGTTTCAATTCGATAGCTTTAAAACTGAGAGACTAGTTTGCGTAGAAACAGACAGACGGACAGACAGACGGACAGACGGACATGGCTATATCAACTCAGGAGGTGATCCTGATCAAGAATATATATACTTTATAGGGTCGGAGATGTCTCCTTCACTGCGTTGCACACTTTTGACCAAAATTATAATACCCTCTGCAAGGGTATAAAAATTTGAATGCAGATTTTTAGAGAATCGAATCAGAAGTCTTTAGAGGTATGCCACTTTGGAATCGGCTTAAGTTTGGTAAATTTATGGACTCTCGAAGTTCAATTTTGGGTCAAAGTTAAACAAGTCAAATTAGAAATAACTGACATGAAAATGGGTCAAAAATTTGATCAACGTTAAATTGAAAAATTTGAATGCAGATTTTTAGAGAATCGAATCAGAAGTCTTTAGAGGTATGCCACTTTGGAAACGGCTTAAGTTTGGTAAAGTTATGGACTCTCTAAGTCCAATTTTTAGTCACTCTGTTACAAGTCCTCGGAAAACTAAAAATAACTGACATGAAAATGGGTCAAAAATTTGATCAACGTTAAATTGAACAAGAAAGGAAAGCTAACTTCGGGCGGAGCCGAAGTTGATATACCCTTGCAGAATACTCTGTAAATTATATTCTCCAAAATTATTCATATGATGCATTCTTAATACTCATAAAAAATCCCAAATTCCTAACTTTAAAAAGACCAAAGTTATGCCATTTCCATCCGTTCAGTTATATGGCAGCTATAGGATATAGTCGGCCGATCCTTATGATATTTGGTAGGTCGGATTGATTGGCCAAATATAAAACCCACAGAAAATCCCAACTTTCTAACTTTACAAACACCAAAGTTATGGCATTTCCGATCAATCAGTTATATGGCAGCTATAGGATATAGTCGGCCGATCCTTATGAAATTTGGTAGGTCGGATTGATTGGCCAAATATAAGACCCATAGAAAATCCCAACTTCCAAACTTTACAAACACGAAAGTTATGGCATTTCCGATCAATCAGTTATATGGCAGCTATAGGATATAGTCAGCCGATCCCGGCCGTTCCGACTTATATACTGCGTGCAAAGGAAAGAAGGGTGTGTGCAAAGTTTCAATTCGATAGCTTCAAAACTGAGAGACTAGTTTGCGTAGAAACAGACAGACGGACAGACAGACGGACAGACGGACATGGCTATATCAACTCAGGAGGTGATCCTGATCAAGAATATATACTTTATAGGGTCGGAGGTGTCTCCTTCACTGCGTTGCACACTTTTGACCAAAATTATAATACCCTCTGCAAGGGTATAAAAATTTGAATGCAGATTTTTAGAGAATCGAATCAGAAGTCTTTAGAGGTATGCCACTTTGGAATCGGCTTAAGTTTGGTAAATTTATGGACTCTCGAAGTTCAATTTTGGGTCAAAGTTAAACAAGTCAAGTTAGAAATAACTGACATTAAAAACACCAAAGTTATGACATTTCCAATCGTTTAGTTATATGGCAGCTATAGGATATAGTCGGCCGATCCTTATGAAATTCGGCATGTCGGATTGATTAGCCAAATATAAAACCCATAGAAAATCCCAACATTCTAACTTTACAAACACCAAAGTTATGGCATTTCCGATCAATCAGTTATATGGCAGCTATAGGATATAGTCGGCCGATCCTTATGAAATTCGGCATGTCGGATTGATTAGCCAAATATAAAACCCTTAGAAAATCCCAACATTCTAACTTTACAAACACCAAAGATATGGCATTTCCGATCAATCAGTTATATGGCAGCTATAGGATATAGTCGGCCGATCCCGGCCGTTCCGACATATATACTGCGTGCAAAGGAAAGAAGGGTATGTGCAAAGTTTCAATTCGATAGCTTTAAAACTGAGAGACTAGTTTGCGTAGAAACAGACAGACGGACAGACAGACGGACAGACAGACGGACAGACAGACGGACAGACAGACGGACAGACGGACATGGCTATATCAACTCAGGAGGTGATCCTGATCAAGAATATATATACTTTATAGGGTCGGAGATGTCTCCTTCACTGCGTTGCACACTTTTGACCAAAATTATAATACCCTCTGCAAGGGTATAAAAATTTGAATGCAGATTTTTAGAGAATCGAATCAGAAGTCTTTAGAGGTATGCCACTTTGGAATCGGCTTAAGTTTGATAAAGTTATGGACTCTCTAAGTCCAATTTTGAGTCACTCTGTTACAAGTCCTCGGAAAACTAAAAATAACTGACATGAACATGGGTCAAAAATTTGATCAACGTTAAATTGAAAAATTTGAATGCAGATTTTTAGAGAATCGAATCAGAAGTCTTTAGAGGTATGCCACTTTGGAATCGGCTTAAGTTTGGTAAATTTATGGACTCTCGAAGTTCAATTTTGGGTCAAAGTTAAACAAGTCAAATTAGAAAAAATAACTGACATTAAAAACACCAAAGTTATGACATTTCCAATCGTTCAGTTATATGGCAGCTATAGGATATAGTCGGCCGATCCTTATGAAATTCGGCATGTCGGATTGATTAGCCAAATATAAAACCCATAGAAAATCCCAACATTCTAACTTTACAAACACCAAAGTTATGGCATTTCTGATCAATCAGTTATATGGCAGCTATAGGATATAGTCGGCCGATCCTTATGAAATTCGGCATGTCGGATTGATTAGCCAAATATAAAACCCTTAGAAAATCCCATCATTCTAACTTTACAAACACCAAAGATATGGCATTTCCGATCAATCAGTTATATGGCAGCTATAGGATATAGTCGGCCGATCCCGGCCGTTCCGACATATATACTGCGTGCAAAGGAAAGAAGGGTATGTGCAAAGTTTCAATTCGATAGCTTTAAAACTGAGAGACTAGTTTGCGTAGAAACAGACAGACGGACAGACAGACGGACAGACAGACGGACAGACGGACATGGCTATATCAACTCAGGAGGTGATCCTGATCAAGAATATATATACTTTATAGGGTCGGAGATGTCTCCTTCACTGCGTTGCACACTTTTGACCAAAATTATAATACCCTCTGCAAGGGTATAACAATTTGAATGCAGATTTTTAGAGAATCGAATCAGAAGTCTTTAGAGGTATGCCACTTTGGAATCGGCTTAAGTTTGATAAAGTTATGGACTCTCTAAGTCCAATTTTGAGTCACTCTGTTACAAGTCCTCGGAAAACTAAAAATAACTGACATGAAAATGGGTCAAAAATTTGATCAACGTTAAATTGAAAAATTTGAATGCAGATTTTTAGAGAATCGAATCAGAAGTCTTAAGAGGTATGCCACTTTGGAAACGGCTTAAGTTTGGTAAAGTTATGGACTCTCTAAGTCCAATTTTTAGTCACTCTGTTACAAGTCCTCGGAAATCTAGAAATAACTGACATGAAAATGGGTCAAAAAGTTAATCGACGTTAAATTGAAAAATTTGAATGCAGATTTTTAGAGAATCGAATCAGAAGTCTTTAGAGGTATGCCACTTTGCAATCGGCTTTAGCTTCGTAAAGTTATGGACTCTCGAAGTTCAATTTTGTGTCAAAGTTAAACTAGTCAAGTTAGAAATAACTGACATTAACAAGAAAGGAAAGCTAACTTCGGGCGGAGCCGAAGTTGATATACCCTTGCAGAATACTCTGTAAATTATATTCTCCAAAATTATTCATATGATGCATTCTTAATACTCATAAAAAATCCGAACTTCCTAACTTTAACAACAACAAAGTTATGGCATTTCCAATCGTTCAGTTATATGGCAGCTATAGGATATAGTCGGCCGATCCTTATGAAATTTGGTGAGTCGGATTGATTGGCCAAAAATAAAATCCATAGAAAATCCCAACTTCCTAACTTTACAAACACCAAAGTTATGGCATTTCCGATCAATCAGTTATATGGCAGCTATAGGATATAGTCGGCCGATCCTTATGAAATTTGGTAGGTCGGATTGATTGGCCAAATATAAAATCCATAGAAAATCCCAACTTCCTAACTTTACAAACACCAAAGTTATGGCATTTCCGATCAATCAGTTATATGGCAGCTATAGGATATAGTCGGCCGATCCTTATGAAATTTGGTAGGTCGGATTGATTGGCCAAATATAAAACCCATAGAAAATCCCAACTTTCTAACTTTACAAACACCAAAGTTATGGCATTTCCGATCAATCAGTTATATGGCAGCTATAGGATATAGTCGGCCGATCCTTATGAAATTTGGTGAGTCGGATTGATTGGCCAAATATAAAACCCATAGAAAATCCCAACTTCCTAACTTTACAAACACGAAAGTTATGGCATTTCCGATCAATCAGTTATATGGCAGCTATAGGATATAGTCGGCCGATCCCGGCCGTTCCGACTTATATACTGCGTGCAAAGGAAAGAAGTGTGTGTGCAAAGTTTCAATCCGATAGCTTTAAAACTGAGAGACTAGTTTGCGTAGAAACAGACAGACGGACAGACAGACGGACAGACAGACGGACAGACGGACAGACGGACATGGCTATATCAACTCAGGAGGTGATCCTGATCAAGAATATATATACTTTATAGGGTCGGAGATGTCTCCTTCACTGCGTTGCACACTTTTGACCAAAATTATAATACCCTCTGCAAGGGTATAATAAACAAAACAAGAAAGGAAAGCTAACTTCGGGCGGAGCCGAAGTTGATATACCCTTGCAGAATACTCTGTAAATTATATTCTCCAAAATTATTCATATGATGCATTCTTAATACTCATAAAAAAATCCGAACTTCCTAACTTTAACAACAACAAAGTTATGGCATTTCCAATCGTTCAGTTATATGGCAGCTATAGGATATAGTCGGCCGATCCTTATGAAATTTGATAGGTCGGATTGATTGGCCAAAAATAAAATCCATAGAAAATCCCAACTTCCTAACTTTACAAACACCAAAGTTATGGCATTTCCGATCAATCAGTTATATGGCAGCTATAGGATATAGTCGGCCGATCCTTATGAAATTTGGTGGGTCGGATTGATTGGCCAAATATAAAACCCATAGAAAATCCCAACTTTCTAACTTTACAAACACCAAAGTTATGGCATTTCCGATCAATCAGTTATATGGCAGCTATAGGATATAGTCGGCCGATCCTTATGAAATTTGGTAGGTCGGATTGATTGGCCAAATATAAAACCCATAGAAAATCCCAACTTTCTAACTTTACAAACACCAAAGTTATGGCATTTCCGATCAATCAGTTATATGGCAGCTATAGGACATAGTCGGCCGATCCTTATGAAATTTGGTAGGTCGGATTGATTGGCCAAATATAAAACCCATGGAAAATCCCAACTTCCTAACTTTACAAACACGAAAGTTATGGCATTTCCGATCAATCAGTTATATGGCAGCTATAGGATATAGTCGGCCGATCCCGGCCGTTCCGACTTATATACTGCGTGCAAAGGAAAGAAGGGTGTGTGCAAAGTTTCAATCCGATAGCTTTAAAACTGAGAGACTAGTTTGCGTAGAAACAGACAGACGGACAGACGGACAGACGGACATGGCTATATCAACTCAGGAGGTGATCCTGATCAAGAATATATATACTTTATAGGGTCGGAGATGTCTCCTTCACTGCGTTGCACACTTTTGACCAAAATTATAATACCCTCTGCAAGGGTATAAAAATTTGAATGCAGATTTTTAGAGAATCGAATCAGAAGTCTTTAGAGGTATGCCACTTTGGAATCGGCTTAAGTTTGGTAAAGTTATGGACTCTCTAAGTCATGACATGAAAATGGGTCAAAAATTTGATCAACGTTAAATTGAAAAATTTGAATGCAGATTTTTAGAGAATCGAATCAGAAGTCTTTAGAGGTATGCCACTTTGGAATCGGCTTAAGTTTGGTAAAGTTATAGACTCTCGAAGTCCAATTTTGGGTCACTCTTTTACAAGTCATCGGAAAACTAAAAATAACTGACATGAAAATGGGTCAAAAATTTGATCAACGTTAAATTGAAAAATTTGAATGCAGATTTTTAGAGAATCGAATCAGAAGTCTTTAGAGGTATGCCACTTTGCCATCGGCTTAAGCTTGGTAAAGTTATGGACTCTCGAAGTTTAATTTTGGGTCAAAGTTAAACAAGTCAAATTAGAAATAACTGACATGAAAATGGGTCAAAAATTTGATCAACGCTAAATTGAAAAATTTGAATGCAGATTTTAAGAGAATCGAATCAGAAGTCTTTAAAGTATGCCACTTTGGAATCGGCTTAAGTTTGATTAAGTTATGGACTCTCGAAGTTCAATTTTGGGTCAAAGTTAAACAAGTCAAATTAGAAATAACTGACATGAAAATGGGTGAAAAATTTGATCAAAGTTAAATTGAAAAATTTGAATGCAGATTTTTAGAGAATCGAATCAGAAGTCTTTAGAGGTATGCCACTTTGGAAACGGCTTAAGTTTGGTAAAGTTATGGACTCTCTAAGGCCAATTTTTAGTCACTCTGTTAAAAGTCCTCAGAAAACTAGAAATAACGGACATGAAAATGGGTCAAAAATTTGATCAACGTTAAATTGAAAAATTTGAATGCAGATTTTAAGAGAATCGAATCAGAAGTCTTTAAGGTATGCCACTTTGGAATCGGCTTAAGTTTGATTAAGTTATGGACTCTCGAAGTTCAATTTTGGGTCAAAGTTAAACAAGTCAAATTAGAAATAACTGACATGAAAATGGGTGAAAAATTTGATCAAAGTGAAATTGAAAAATTTGAATGCAGATTTTTAGAGAATCGAATCAGAAGTCTTTAGAGGTATGCCACTTTGGAATCGGCTTAAGTTTGATAAAGTTATGGACTCTCTAAGTCCAATTTTGAGTCACTCTGTTACAAGTCCTCGGAAAACTAGAAATAACTGACATGAAAATGGGTCAAAAATTTGATCAACGTTAAATTGAAAAATTTGAATGCAGATTTTTAGTGAATCGAATCAGAAGTTTTTAGAGGTATGCCACTTTGGAATCGGCTTAAGTTTGGTAAAGTTATGGACTCTCGAAGTTCAATTTTGGGTCAAAGTTAAACAAGTCAAATTAGAAATAACTGACATGAAAATGGGTGAAAAATTTGATCAAAGTGAAATTGAATTTGAGTTATATGGCAGCTATAGGATATAGTCGGCCGATCCTTATGAAATTTGATAGGTCGGATTGATTGGCCAAAAATAAAATCCATAGAAAATCCCAACTTCCTAACTTTACAAACACCAAAGTTATGGCATTTCCGATCAATCAGTTATATGGCAGCTATAGGATATAGTCGGCCGATCCTTATGAAATTTGGTGGGTCGGATTGATTGGCCAAATATAAAACCCATAGAAAATCCCAACTTTCTAACTTTACAAACACCAAAGTTATGGCATTTCCGATCAATCAGTTATATGGCAGCTATAGGATATAGTCGGCCGATCCTTATGAAATTTGGTAGGTCGGATTGATTGGCCAAATATAAAACCCATAGAAAATCCCAACTTTCTAACTTTACAAACACCAAAGTTATGGCATTTCCGATCAATCAGTTATATGGCAGCTATAGGACATAGTCGGCCGATCCTTATGAAATTTGGTAGGTCGGATTGATTGGCCAAATATAAAACCCATGGAAAATCCCAACTTCCTAACTTTACAAACACGAAAGTTATGGCATTTCCGATCAATCAGTTATATGGCAGCTATAGGATATAGTCGGCCGATCCCGGCCGTTCCGACTTATATACTGCGTGCAAAGGAAAGAAGGGTGTGTGCAAAGTTTCAATCCGATAGCTTTAAAACTGAGAGACTAGTTTGCGTAGAAACAGACAGACGGACAGACGGACAGACGGACATGGCTATATCAACTCAGGAGGTGATCCTGATCAAGAATATATATACTTTATAGGGTCGGAGATGTCTCCTTCACTGCGTTGCACACTTTTGACCAAAATTATAATACCCTCTGCAAGGGTATAAAAATTTGAATGCAGATTTTTAGAGAATCGAATCAGAAGTCTTTAGAGGTATGCCACTTTGGAATCGGCTTAAGTTTGGTAAAGTTATGGACTCTCTAAGTCATGACATGAAAATGGGTCAAAAATTTGATCAACGTTAAATTGAAAAATTTGAATGCAGATTTTTAGAGAATCGAATCAGAAGTCTTTAGAGGTATGCCACTTTGGAATCGGCTTAAGTTTGGTAAAGTTATAGACTCTCGAAGTCCAATTTTGGGTCACTCTTTTACAAGTCATCGGAAAACTAAAAATAACTGACATGAAAATGGGTCAAAAATTTGATCAACGTTAAATTGAAAAATTTGAATGCAGATTTTTAGAGAATCGAATCAGAAGTCTTTAGAGGTATGCCACTTTGCCATCGGCTTAAGCTTGGTAAAGTTATGGACTCTCGAAGTTCAATTTTGGGTCAAAGTTAAACAAGTCAAATTAGAAATAACTGACATGAAAATGGGTCAAAAATTTGATCAACGCTAAATTGAAAAATTTGAATGCAGATTTTAAGAGAATCGAATCAGAAGTCTTTAAAGTATGCCACTTTGGAATCGGCTTAAGTTTGATTAAGTTATGGACTCTCGAAGTTCAATTTTGGGTCAAAGTTAAACAAGTCAAATTAGAAATAACTGACATGAAAATGGGTGAAAAATTTGATCAAAGTTAAATTGAAAAATTTGAATGCAGATTTTTAGAGAATCGAATCAGAAGTCTTTAGAGGTATGCCACTTTGGAAACGGCTTAAGTTTGGTAAAGTTATGGACTCTCTAAGGCCAATTTTTAGTCACTCTGTTAAAAGTCCTCAGAAAACTAGAAATAACGGACATGAAAATGGGTCAAAAATTTGATCAACGTTAAATTGAAAAATTTGAATGCAGATTTTAAGAGAATCGAATCAGAAGTCTTTAAGGTATGCCACTTTGGAATCGGCTTAAGTTTGATTAAGTTATGGACTCTCGAAGTTCAATTTTGGGTCAAAGTTAAACAAGTCAAATTAGAAATAACTGACATGAAAATGGGTGAAAAATTTGATCAAAGTGAAATTGAAAAATTTGAATGCAGATTTTTAGAGAATCGAATCAGAAGTCTTTAGAGGTATGCCACTTTGGAATCGGCTTAAGTTTGATAAAGTTATGGACTCTCTAAGTCCAATTTTGAGTCACTCTGTTACAAGTCCTCGGAAAACTAGAAATAACTGACATGAAAATGGGTCAAAAATTTGATCAACGTTAAATTGAAAAATTTGAATGCAGATTTTTAGTGAATCGAATCAGAAGTTTTTAGAGGTATGCCACTTTGGAATCGGCTTAAGTTTGGTAAAGTTATGGACTCTCGAAGTTCAATTTTGGGTCAAAGTTAAACAAGTCAAATTAGAAATAACTGACATGAAAATGGGTGAAAAATTTGATCAAAGTGAAATTGAAAAATTTGAATGCAGATTTTTAGAGAATCGAATCAGAAGTCTTTAGAGGTATGCCACTTTGGAATCGGCTTAAGTTTGATAAAGTTATGGACTCTCTAAGTCCAATTTTGAGTCACTCTGTTAAAAGTCCTCGGAAAACTAGAAATAACGGACATGAAAATGGGTCAAAAATTTGATCAACGTTAAATTGAAAAATTTGAATGCAGATTTTAAGAGAATCGAATCAGAAGTCTTTAAGGTATGCCACTTTGGAATCGGCTTAAGTTTGATTAAGTTATGGACTCTCGAAGTTCAATTTTGGGTCAAAGTTCAACAAGTCAAATTAGAAATAACTGACATGAAAATGGGTGAAAAATTTGATCAAAGTTAAATTGAAAAATTTGAATGCAGATTTTTAGAGAATCGAATCAGAAGTCTTTAGAGGTATGCCACTTTGGAATCGGCTTAAGTTTGGTAAAGTTATGGACTCTCTAAGTCCAATTTTGAGTCACTCTGTTAAAAGTCCTCGGAAAACTAGAAATAACTGACATGAAAATGGGTCAAAAATTTGATCAACGTTAAATTGAAAAATTTGAATGCAGATTTTAAGAGAATCGAATCAGAAGTCTTTAAGGTATGCCACTTTGGAATCGGCTTAAGTTTCATTAAGTTATGGACTCTCGAAGTTCAATTTTGGGTCAAAGTTAAACAAGTCAAATTAGAAATAACTGACATGAAAATGGGTGAAAAATTTGATCAAAGTGAAATTGAAAAATTTGAATGCAGATTTTTAGAGAATCGAATCAGAAGTCTTTAGAGGTATGCCACTTTGGAAACGGCCTAAGTTTGGTAAAGTTATGGACTCTCTAAGTCCAATTTTTAGTCACTCTGTTACAAGTCCTCGGAAATCTAGAAATAACTGACATGAAAATGGGTCAAAATATTAATCGACGTTAAATTGAAAAATTTGAATGCAGATTTTTAGAGAATCGAATCAGAAGTCTTTAGAGGTATGCCACTTTGCAATCGGCTTTAGCTTGGTAAAGTTATGGACTCTCGAAGTTCAATTTTGTGTCAAAGTTAAACAAGTCAAATTAGAAATAACTGACATGAAAATGGGTGAAAAATTTGATCAAAGTTTAATTGAACAAGAAAGGAAAGCTAACTTCGGGCGGAGCCGAAGTTGATATACCCTTGCTGAATACTCTGTAAATTATATTCTCCAAAATTATTCATATGATGCATTCTTAATACTCATAAAAAATCCCAACTTCCTAACTTTAAAAACACCAAAGTTATGGCATTTCCAATCGTTCAGTTATATGGCAGCTATAGGATATAGTCGGCCGATCCATATGAAAATTGGTAGGTCGGATTAATTGGCCAAAAATAAAACCCATAGGAAATCCAAACTTTCTAACTTTACAAACACCAAAGTTATGGCATTTCCGATCAATCAGTTATATGGCAGCTATAGAATATAGTCGGCCGATCCTTATGAAATTTGGTAGGTCTGATTGATTGGCCAAATATAAAACCCATAGAAAACCCCAACTGCCTAGCTTTACAAACACCAAAGTTATGGCATTTCCGATCAATCAGTTATATGGCAGCTATAGGATATAGTCGGCCGATCCTTATGATATTTGGTAGGTCGGATTGATTGGCCAAATATAAAACCCACAGAAAATCCCAACTTTCTAACTTTACAAACACCAAAGTAATGGCATTTCCGATCAATCAGTTATATGGCAGCTATAGGATATAGTCGGCCGATCCTTATGAAATTCGGCATGTCGGATTGATTAGCCAAATATAAAACCCTTAGAAAATCCCATCATTCTAACTTTACAAACACCAAAGATATGGCATTTCCGATCAATCAGTTATATGGCAGCTATAGGATATAGTCAGCCGATCCCGGCCGTTCCGACTTATATACTGCGTGCAAAGGAAAGAAGGGTGTGTGCAAAGTTTCAATTCGATAGCTTCAAAACTGAGAGACTAGTTTGCGTAGAAACAGACAGACGGACAGACGGACAGACAGACGGACAGACGGACAGACGGACAGACGGACATGGCTATATCAACTCAGGAGGTGATCCTGATCAAGAATATATATACTTTATAGGGTCGGAGATGTCTCCTTCACTGCGTTGCACACTTTTGACCAAAATTATAATACCCTCTGCAAGGGTATAATAAACAAAACAAGAAAGGAAAGCTAACTTCGGGCGGAGCCGAAGTTGATATACCCTTGCAGAATACTCTGTAAATTATATTCTCCAAAATTATTCATATGATGCATTCTTAATACTCATAAAAAATCCGAACTTCCTAACTTTAACAACAACAAAGTTATGGCATTTCCAATCGTTCAGTTATATGGCAGCTATAGGATATAGTCGGCCGATCCTTATGAAATTTGATAGGTCGGATTGATTGGCCAAAAATAAAATCCATAGAAAATCCCAACTTCCTAACTTTACAAACACCAAAGTTATGGCATTTCCGATCAATCAGTTATATGGCAGCTATAGGATATAGTCGGCCGATCCTTATGAAATTTGGTGGGTCGGATTGATTGGCCAAATATAAAACCCATAGAAAATCCCAACTTTCTAACTTTACAAACACCAAAGTTATGGCATTTCCGATCAATCAGTTATATGGCAGCTATAGGATATAGTCGGCCGATCCTTATGAAATTTGGTAGGTCGGATTGATTGGCCAAATATAAAACCCATAGAAAATCCCAAATTTCTAACTTTACAAACACCAAAGTTATGGCATTTCCGATCAATCAGTTATATGGCAGCTATAGGACATAGTCGGCCGATCCTTATGAAATTTGGTAGGTCGGATTGATTGGCCAAATATAAAACCCATGGAAAATCCCAACTTCCTAACTTTACAAACACGAAAGTTATGGCATTTCCGATCAATCAGTTATATGGCAGCTATAGGATATAGTCGGCCGATCCCGGCCGTTCCGACTTATATACTGCGTGCAAAGGAAAGAAGGGTGTGTGCAAAGTTTCAATTCGATAGCTTCAAAACTGAGAGACTAGTTTGCGTAGAAACAGACAGACGGACAGACGGACAGACAGACGGACAGACAGACGGACAGACAGACGGACAGACAGACGGACAGACAGACGGACAGACAGACGGACAGACGGACAGACGGACATGGCTATATCAACTCAGGAGGTGATCCTGATCAAGAATATATATACTTTATAGGGTCGGAGATGTCTCCTTCACTGCGTTGCACACTTTTGACCAAAATTATAATACCCTCTGCAAGGGTATAATAAACAAAACAAGAAAGGAAAGCTAACTTCGGGCGGAGCCGAAGTTGATATACCCTTGCAGAATACTCTGTAAATTATATTCTCCAAAATTATTCATATGATGCATTCTTAATACTCATAAAAATCCGAACTTCCTAACTTTAACAACAACAAAGTTATGGCATTTCCAATCGTTCAGTTATATGGCAGCTATAGGATATAGTCGGCCGATCCTTATGAAATTTGATAGGTCGGATTGATTGGCCAAAAATAAAATCCATAGAAAATCCCAACTTCCTAACTTTACAAACACCAAAGTTATGGCATTTCCGATCAATCAGTTATATGGCAGCTATAGGATATAGTCGGCCGATCCTTATGAAATTTGGTGGGTCGGATTGATTGGCCAAATATAAAACCCATAGAAAATCCCAACTTTCTAACTTTACAAACACCAAAGTTATGGCATTTCCGATCAATCAGTTATATGGCAGCTATAGGATATAGTCGGCCGATCCTTATGAAATTTGGTAGGTCGGATTGATTGGCCAAATATAAAACCCATAGAAAATCCCAACTTTCTAACTTTACAAACACCAAAGTTATGGCATTTCCGATCAATCAGTTATATGGCAGCTATAGGACATAGTCGGCCGATCCTTATGAAATTTGGTAGGTCGGATTGATTGGCCAAATATAAAACCCATGGAAAATCCCAACTTCCTAACTTTACAAACACGAAAGTTATGGCATTTCCGATCAATCAGTTATATGGCAGCTATAGGATATAGTCGGCCGATCCCGGCCGTTCCGACTTATATACTGCGTGCAAAGGAAAGAAGGGTGTGTGCAAAGTTTCAATCCGATAGCTTTAAAACTGAGAGACTAGTTTGCGTAGAAACAGACAGACGGACAGACGGACAGACGGACATGGCTATATCAACTCAGGAGGTGATCCTGATCAAGAATATATATACTTTATAGGGTCGGAGATGTCTCCTTCACTGCGTTGCACACTTTTGACCAAAATTATAATACCCTCTGCAAGGGTATAAAAATTTGAATGCAGATTTTTAGAGAATCGAATCAGAAGTCTTTAGAGGTATGCCACTTTGGAATCGGCTTAAGTTTGGTAAAGTTATGGACTCTCTAAGTCATGACATGAAAATGGGTCAAAAATTTGATCAACGTTAAATTGAAAAATTTGAATGCAGATTTTTAGAGAATCGAATCAGAAGTCTTTAGAGGTATGCCACTTTGGAATCGGCTTAAGTTTGGTAAAGTTATAGACTCTCGAAGTCCAATTTTGGGTCACTCTTTTACAAGTCATCGGAAAACTAAAAATAACTGACATGAAAATGGGTCAAAAATTTGATCAACGCTAAATTGAAAAATTTGAATGCAGATTTTAAGAGAATCGAATCAGAAGTCTTTAAAGTATGCCACTTTGGAATCGGCTTAAGTTTGATTAAGTTATGGACTCTCGAAGTTCAATTTTGGGTCAAAGTTAAACAAGTCAAATTAGAAATAACTGACATGAAAATGGGTGAAAAATTTGATCAAAGTTAAATTGAAAAATTTGAATGCAGATTTTTAGAGAATCGAATCAGAAGTCTTTAGAGGTATGCCACTTTGGAAACGGCTTAAGTTTGGTAAAGTTATGGACTCTCTAAGGCCAATTTTTAGTCACTCTGTTAAAAGTCCTCAGAAAACTAGAAATAACGGACATGAAAATGGGTCAAAAATTTGATCAACGTTAAATTGAAAAATTTGAATGCAGATTTTAAGAGAATCGAATCAGAAGTCTTTAAGGTATGCCACTTTGGAATCGGCTTAAGTTTGATTAAGTTATGGACTCTCGAAGTTCAATTTTGGGTCAAAGTTAAACAAGTCAAATTAGAAATAACTGACATGAAAATGGGTGAAAAATTTGATCAAAGTGAAATTGAAAAATTTGAATGCAGATTTTTAGAGAATCGAATCAGAAGTCTTTAGAGGTATGCCACTTTGGAATCGGCTTAAGTTTGATAAAGTTATGGACTCTCTAAGTCCAATTTTGAGTCACTCTGTTACAAGTCCTCGGAAAACTAGAAATAACTGACATGAAAATGGGTCAAAAATTTGATCAACGTTAAATTGAAAAATTTGAATGCAGATTTTTAGTGAATCGAATCAGAAGTTTTTAGAGGTATGCCACTTTGGAATCGGCTTAAGTTTGGTAAAGTTATGGACTCTCGAAGTTCAATTTTGGGTCAAAGTTAAACAAGTCAAATTAGAAATAACTGACATGAAAATGGGTGAAAAATTTGATCAAAGTGAAATTGAAAAATTTGAATGCAGATTTTTAGAGAATCGAATCAGAAGTCTTTAGAGGTATGCCACTTTGGAATCGGCTTAAGTTTGATAAAGTTATGGACTCTCTAAGTCCAATTTTGAGTCACTCTGTTAAAAGTCCTCGGAAAACTAGAAATAACGGACATGAAAATGGGTCAAAAATTTGATCAACGTTAAATTGAAAAATTTGAATGCAGATTTTAAGAGAATCGAATCAGAAGTCTTTAAGGTATGCCACTTTGGAATCGGCTTAAGTTTGATTAAGTTATGGACTCTCGAAGTTCAATTTTGGGTCAAAGTTCAACAAGTCAAATTAGAAATAACTGACATGAAAATGGGTGAAAAATTTGATCAAAGTTAAATTGAAAAATTTGAATGCAGATTTTTAGAGAATCGAATCAGAAGTCTTTAGAGGTATGCCACTTTGGAATCGGCTTAAGTTTGGTAAAGTTATGGACTCTCTAAGTCCAATTTTGAGTCACTCTGTTAAAAGTCCTCGGAAAACTAGAAATAACTGACATGAAAATGGGTCAAAAATTTGATCAACGTTAAATTGAAAAATTTGAATGCAGATTTTAAGAGAATCGAATCAGAAGTCTTTAAGGTATGCCACTTTGGAATCGGCTTAAGTTTCATTAAGTTATGGACTCTCGAAGTTCAATTTTGGGTCAAAGTTAAACAAGTCAAATTAGAAATAACTGACATGAAAATGGGTGAAAAATTTGATCAAAGTGAAATTGAAAAATTTGAATGCAGATTTTTAGAGAATCGAATCAGAAGTCTTTAGAGGTATGCCACTTTGGAAACGGCCTAAGTTTGGTAAAGTTATGGACTCTCTAAGTCCAATTTTTAGTCACTCTGTTACAAGTCCTCGGAAATCTAGAAATAACTGACATGAAAATGGGTCAAAATATTAATCGACGTTAAATTGAAAAATTTGAATGCAGATTTTTAGAGAATCGAATCAGAAGTCTTTAGAGGTATGCCACTTTGCAATCGGCTTTAGCTTGGTAAAGTTATGGACTCTCGAAGTTCAATTTTGTGTCAAAGTTAAACAAGTCAAATTAGAAATAACTGACATGAAAATGGGTGAAAAATTTGATCAAAGTTTAATTGAACAAGAAAGGAAAGCTAACTTCGGGCGGAGCCGAAGTTGATATACCCTTGCTGAATACTCTGTAAATTATATTCTCCAAAATTATTCATATGATGCATTCTTAATACTCATAAAAATCCCAACTTCCTAACTTTAAAAACACCAAAGTTATGGCATTTCCAATCGTTCAGTTATATGGCAGCTATAGGATATAGTCGGCCGATCCATATGAAAATTGGTAGGTCGGATTAATTGGCCAAAAATAAAACCCATAGGAAATCCAAACTTTCTAACTTTACAAACACCAAAGTTATGGCATTTCCGATCAATCAGTTATATGGCAGCTATAGAATATAGTCGGCCGATCCTTATGAAATTTGGTAGGTCTGATTGATTGGCCAAATATAAAACCCATAGAAAACCCCAACTGCCTAGCTTTACAAACACCAAAGTTATGGCATTTCCGATCAATCAGTTATATGGCAGCTATAGGATATAGTCGGCCGATCCTTATGATATTTGGTAGGTCGGATTGATTGGCCAAATATAAGACCCATAGAAAATCCCAACTTCCAAACTTTACAAACACGAAAGTTATGGCATTTCCGATCAATCAGTTATATGGCAGCTATAGGATATAGTCGGCCGATCCCGGCCGTTCCGACTTATATACTGCGTGCAAAGGAAAGAAGGGTGTGTGCAAAGTTTCAATTCGATAGCTTCAAAACTGAGAGACTAGTTTGCGTAGAAACAGACAGACGGACAGACGGACAGACAGACGGACAGACGGACAGACGGACAGACGGACAGACGGACATGGCTATATCAACTCAGGAGGTGATCCTGATCAAGAATATATATACTTTATAGGGTCGGAGATGTCTCCTTCACTGCGTTGCACACTTTTGACCAAAATTATAATACCCTCTGCAAGGGTATAAAAATTTGAATGCAGATTTTTAGAGAATCGAATCAGAAGTCTTTAGAGGTATGCCACTTTGGAATCGGCTTAAGTTTGGTAAATTTATGGACTCTCGAAGTTCAATTTTGGGTCAAAGTTAAACAAGTCAAATTAGAAATAACTGACATGAAAATGGGTCAAAAATTTGATCAACGTTAAATTAAACAAGAAAGGAAAGCTAACTTCGGGCGGAGCCGAAGTTGAAATACCCTTGCAGAATATTCTGCAAATTATATTCTCCAAAATTATTCATATGATGCATTCTTAATACTCATAAAAAATCCCACCTTCCTAACTTTAAAAACACCAAAGTTATGGCATTTCCAATCGTTCAGTTATGTATATGGCAGCTACAGGATATAGTCGGCCGATCCATATGAAATTTGGTTGGTCGGATTAATTGGCCAAAAATAAAACCCATAGGAAATTCCAACTTTCTAACTTTACAAACACCAAAGTTATTTAATTTCCGATCAATCAGTTATATGGCAGCTATAGGATATAGTCGGCCGATCCTTATGAAATTTGATATGTCGGATTGATTGGGCAAAAATAAAACCCATAGAAAATCCCAACTTTCTAACTTAACAAACACCAAAGTTATGGCATTTCGGATCAATCAGTTATATGGCAGCTATAAGATATAGTCGGCCGATCCCGGCCGTTCCGACTTATATACTGCGTGCAAAGAAAAGAAGGGTGTGTGCAAAGTTTGAATTCGATATCTTTAAAACTGAGAGACTAGTTCGCGTAGAAACAGACAGACGGACAGACAGACGGACAGACAGACGGACAGACAAACGGACAGACAGACGGACAGACGGACATGGCTATATCAACTCAGGAGGTGATCCTGATCAAGAATATATATACTTTATAGGGTCGGATATGTCTCCTTCACTGCGTTGCACACTTTTGACCAAAATTATAATACCCTCTGCAAGGGTATAACAAGAAAGGAAAGCTAACTTCGGGCGGAGCCGAAGTTGAAATACCCTTGCAGAATATTCTGCAAATTATATTCTCCAAAATTATTCATATGATGCATTCTTTATACTCATAAAAAATCCCAACTTCCTAACTCTAAAAACACCAAAGTTATGGCATTTCCAATCGTTCAGTTATGTATATGGCAGCTATATAATATAGTCGGCCGATCCTTATGAAATTTGATATGTCGGATTGATTGGGCAAAAAATAAAACCCATAGAAAATTCCAACTTCCTAACTTAACAAACACTTAAGTTATGGCATTTCCGATCAATCAGTTATATGGCAGCTATAAGATATAGTCGACCGATCCTTATGAAATTTGGTAGGTCGGATTGATTGGCCAAATATAAAACCCATAGAAAATCCCAACTTCCTAACTTAACAAACAGCAGAGTTATGGCATTTCCGATCAATCAGTTATATGGCAGCTATAGGATATAGTCGGCCGATCCCGGCCGTTCCGACTTATATACTGCGTGCAAAGGAAAGAAGGGTGTGTGCAAAGTTTCAATTCGATATCTTTAAAACTGAGAGACTAGTTCGCGTTGAAACAGACAGACGGACAGACAGACGGACAGACAGACGGACAGACAGACGGACAGACAGACGGACAGACGGACAGACGGACATGGCTATATCAACTCAGGAGGTGATCCTGATCAAGAATATATATACTTTATAGGGTCGGAGATGTCTCCTTCACTGCGTTGCACACTTTTGACCAAAATTATAATACCCTCTGCAAGGGTATAAAAATGTATCGGCGATAGATTCAAAATAATATTTAATAAATCTATTTCTCAAAAGTTGGCATTACCATTAAGGAAAAGTTCGAGGGGGTTGAATTTTATTGATTGATTTTATATTCTATGACATATTCTATGACTAAGTACAAATTTTCTTATATGTACCAGTGCTCAATAACAATTCTAAATTAGGTTTAAAATTAAATCTGAAAAACACACCAAAGATCCTTATGAAATTTGGTATGTCTGATACATTGACCAAATAAAAAACCAATACAAAATCCCAATTTCCTAACTTTAAAAACACCAATGTTATGGCATTTCCGATCGTTCAGTTAAATGGCAGCTATAGAATATAGTCGTCCGATCCTTATGAAATTTGGTAGGTCAGATTGATTGGCCAAATATAAAACCCATAAAAATCCCAATATCCTAACTTTAAAAATAAAAAAAACACCAATGTTATGGCATTTCCGATCGTTCAGTTATATGGCAGCTATAGAATATAGTCGACCGATCCTTTTAAAATTTGGTAGGTCAGATTGATTGGCCAAATATAGAACCCATAAAAAATCCCAACTTCCTAACTTTAAAAACACCAAAGTTATGGCATTTCTGATCGTTCAGTTATATCGCAGTGTAACGACCCTGTTTTGGGAGGCGGTATAGCTCGCCGTGGTCAGGGTTCGAGACAGATATTTCTATTTCCTCTATAGATCGGTTTACCTCCCTTTCCCCAAGAATGACCCAGAGGGATAGAACTATAAAGTAGGCGTGTATTTCGTAGTAATTGTACAAAAGTAGTGTTTTGTCGGGTGATGACGTATACGTGAGTTGAGACTGCTTGCTTCGTTGGTTCAGCGCTCCGGAAGGGCCGAGTGGTGAACTACTTGCGGTCGGGATGTGATGCTACAGGAGCGTGTGTGAGGAACTGCTTGCCGTCGTGGGTCCGATGTTCCGGAAACGAGTGTGATGAACTGCTTGCCGTCGTAGATCTGGGAGCGTGTGTGGAGATCTGCTTGCCGTCGTAGGTCCGTTGCTCCGGAAGCGAGTGTGATGAACTGCTTGCTGTCGTAGATCTGGGAGCGTGTGTGGAGATCTGGTTGCCGTCGTAGATCCGTTGCTCCGGAAGCGAGTGTGATGAACTGCTTCGCGGTGTGTCCGTGACGCTATAGAAGCGTGTGAGATGAACTGTTTCGCGGTGTGTCCGTGACGCTATAGAAGCGTGTGAGACGAACTGCTTCGCGGTGTGTCCGTGACGCTATAGAAGCGTGTGAGAGGGACTGCTTCGCGGTGTGTCCGTGACGCTATAGAAGCGTGTGAGATCGAGTCGGCGCTGCGGGGTGGGCCGAGTGATCGTGTTGACGTCGTAGATGGGCCGAGTGGTCGCGTTGACGCGGCGGATGGTCGGGTTGTCGCGTTGGCGCTGCGGGCGGCCGAGTGACCGTGTTGGCGCTGCGGGTGGCCGGGTTATCGCGTTGGCGCTGCGGGCGGCCGAGTGAGAACTGCTTCGTCGTGCGTATGTCGTGTACGTCGTGTACGTCGGGTTTGTAGTGTTCTGGGTCGTTGGGAACGATCTACTTGGATTTCTAGTGGGATTCGGGAATGTAGGGCATCGTTAGTTTCGGCTGCCGGGCATCGTTAGTTTTCTTTCGACCTGCCGTTTCTACATCCGTTTCGTTTCTGGGTCGGAAGCCGGAAACGTGACGTCTGGGGGAACTCACTGAGGTGGGCCTGTATTACGTAAACCGGGCCGCCTCAGTGATCACGACTGGGTCTGGGCTGATTTCAGGGAAACCACACCGGGACGCCAGTGATCCTCACCAGGTCGTAGAGCCGATTTAAAACCGCACTCTTACGGATCCTCCACCAATACCAAGACTATCTACCAGAACACTTACCCGGGTATTTCTCCTTGTTGCTGATGTTTCCTCGAAGATCGTCGGAACGCAAGTGACTCATCTGGGGTCTTGCCTCTGCTTATATAGGCCCCGTTGAGTGTGCCCAGAGCGGTCGATGTTGAGAATACCGCTATCGATAACTCGTTATCGGTTCCTCAATATAGCGATGATACTAGGTTATCGAGGTATCGTAAGGGTTAGTGTGGCCAGACCTGGTAGTTGTTTATCGATATGTTAGTGTGACCAACGTATCTGTTTGGGCGCGCGGTTTGAACGTGTGCGCTTTTTGGCGCGTATTTTGAATGTGGTGCGGCGTAGTGAGAATAAAGAAGATAGATGTGTTTTTGGAATGTTCTTTTTCATTATTTGTGACGTCGGGTCGTCACACCCCCCCCGCTTAAGACACTGGCGTCTCGTTGGTGTTGGTGTGTACGTGTCCGTCTCTGCCGATGCGGATGCGGGTTGTGTGGTTGTCCGAGACCACCAGTGTTGTCTTGCGGTTTCCGCTCCGCCAGGTTGCCTTCAGACGCACGACCGCTTCCTCCACGCGTTTCAGGTGCTCCTCGCGGCCCCGTGGTTTTGGCTCCCATTCCTCCTCGCTTTCCTCCGATAAGTTGATCGGCTTCACTCCGGGAAAGTCTAGAGCCGAGAGCCGCCGCGGGGTTACCCATTTTGTTTGCGGACGCTGATGATCTGCCAGTTGGTGCCTTTTTGTGCCGGTCGTTGTCCTGGGCATGGGGGGTCGTTCTTCGTTGTCCGTTGCTTGCCGTGTCGTTTCCTTTGTCATTGATGTTGCCAATGTTTGCCGTGTTGATGTAATGGTCCTATTCGTGGTCGTAGGGGTCGCCAGCGTGTTCCGTGTCGTTGCCGTGGTTGTATTCGTGGTCGTGGGGGTTGCCAGCGTGTTCCGTGTCGTTGCCGTGGTTGTATTCGTGGTCGTGGGGTTGCCAGCGTGTTCCGTGTCGTTGGGGTGGGTGTTGTTCCGTGTGGGTTCCGATGTGGGGCTTGTCTGCCCATCGGGGCAGCCCTGGTTGGCTTCCGGCAACCAGCTGGACCTGCCACGTCCACGGCTCCGAGTATAACTACTCGTCGCCGCTGCTGGTTGATCCTTTGCAGGTTCTCCCTGTATTTTCCCAGCGAGTTTTGAAATTTTTTGTTCATTCTGAAACACGACGAATGGTTTTTTTCTTAGTTGGTTTTGTGGAGTTGTGCGTGCTTGTTAGTTGAGGGTTTCTACATGGGGTTTCAGTTCGTTTACGTAGGTTCTGTGCGTCTTTCCGGTCACCGTGTGTTTTATTGTTGCAATAACCGCGGATATGAAACCTGTAACTTTGAATGGGCCTTCGTATTTCGGAGCTAACTTTGCCGCGAATCCAGTTGCTGCTTTTGACAATGGGTGCTGTCTTTCCCATACTAAGTCTCCTATTTTGGGTCTCCAGTCCCTTTTCCGGAGGTTGTATGATCTAGCTTGGTCCTGTGCCGCTTTTCCCATGTTTAGGTGTGCAAGTTTCCTCGTTTCCATGATACGCTCCCATCGTGCATGTATTGTCTCCTCCACAATTCCCGATCCTTGTGTGTTTTCGGCAAACAGGCTTCCTGGTAATCTAATTTCCCGTCCGTAGAGCAGATATGCTGGGCTATATTCAGTTGACTCTGATCTGCTACTGTTGATTGCCAACGATATTTCAGGTAGCCAGTCGTCCCATCTTGTGTGCTCTGTTCCCGAGAATTGTGCGATCATTGTTTTAATCGTCCGGTTGGCCCTTTCTGCCGGGTTTTCTTGAGGGGTGTATGGGGCTGTCAGCTGGTGAGCAATTCCCCATTTCTGTAGCTGTGCCTTGAACTTGTTGCTAGTGAATTGCACCCCATTGTCCGAGATTATTTTTTTGGTGTTCCGAACCGGGATATGACCTGTTCCCTTAGTACCTTTAGTACGATATCTGTCGTTGCTTTCCGGACGGCTGCAATTTCTACCCATTTAGTGAACTTGTCGAACATCACTAGCAACATGTTGTTACCGTGGCTGGATCTCGGTAGTGGGCCCACGAAATCTATGCATAGGGTTTCCCAGGGTACTTTTGCTATTTCTGACAACATTTTCCCTGCTGCTTGTTGCTGAGATGTTTTGTAGCGTTGGCACGTTTCGCAGCTTCTCACATGCTGCTGTATATCTCTGTGCATTCCTTGCCAGTAGTATTGTGCCATTATCCGGTGTTTTGTTTTTCTCACCCCTAGGTGGCCTGCTGTTGCTTCGCTATGGTTTTCTCGAAGTACTCGCTCTCGTTGTTTTTTAGCCACGCATAGTTTCCATGGCTGTGTGTCCTCGTCTGCAGCCCATGACGGTATATGCCTATATAGCCTTCCGTTAATTATCGCGTAATCTGGCCATGATTCGGGGTTTTTTTCTAAGTCTATAACTTTCCGTTTAATCCAGACGTCTTCTTCGATTTCGGCTCCGTGGGCTTCTTCTTCTGGCATTCTGGACAATGCGTCCGCCACGACATTGAGCTTTCCTCTGCGATAGCGGATCTCGAACGAGTATGGCTGCATTGCCAACGCCCATCTGGCGATCCGTCCTGATGGGCTCTCTATCGAGTTAAGCCACTTTAGCGCCTGATGGTCCGTGATGACTATGAAGTGGTAACCTTCTAAGTACATCCTCATCTTCTGGATGCCCCAGTGGATTGCCAGGCATTCCTTTTCGGTTGCTGAGTAGTTCTGTTCCGTCTTTGTGAGTTTCCGACTGGCGTACGATATCACGTGCTCGCCGTCTTCGTCTTCTTGAGTAAGGACCGCTCCTAGTCCGCAGTTGCTGGCGTCTGTCTGGAGTAGAAAAGTTTTCCCAAAATCTGGGCAGGCCAGAACTGGTGCTTCCGTTAGTGCCTTTTTTAGGTGTTGCGTTGCCTGTTCTGCCTCCTCGCTCCATTTGAACTTCGTGTCTTTCTTCACTAAGTTATATAGTGGTTGTGCCAGTTCCGTGAAGTTTGGGACGAATCTTCTGTACCATGAAGCTACTCCCAGAAAGCTGTGTACTTGCTTCGTTGTCTGTGGGCTTGGCATGTCTAGGATCGCGGCTATTTTTCCCGGGTCCGTGTGTATCCCCCTTGCGCTAACCACATGGCCTAGGTACTTCAGCTCTTCCTTGAAGAAGTGACATTTCTCTGCGTTTATCTTCAAATTTGCTTTGCGTAGTCGGCTCATTACTTCCTGTAGTTTTTCCATGTGTTCCCTTTTGGTACGCCCGATGACCACTATATCGTCCAGGTATGCGAATGCAAAGGGTTCCATCTCTGGTCCTATGACTGAGTCCAGAGCTCTTTGAAACGTGGCTGGTGCTGTGTGTAGTCCGAAGGGCATTACCTTCCACTGATACAGCCCGCGCCCAGGTACGGTGAACGCGGTGAACTGTTTGCTTCCTTTATCCATCGGTATTTGCCAGTAGCCACTTTTTAAGTCTAGTGTACTTATATATTTGGCCTCTCGTAGTTGGTTGAGTATGTGGTCCATACGGGGTACTGGGTATGCGTCACGTTCTGAGTGCTCGTTCAGCTGCCTGTAGTCTATGCAAAGTCTCCATTCTTTGTTTTTCTTCTCTACTAGTACTACTGGTGAGCTGTAAGCGGAATGCGAGGGTTCGATGAGATCCTGAGCCAGAAGCTCGTCCACTTGTTTGTTTATTATTTCTTGCATGGCTGGGTTTCGAGGATAGTACCTTTGTTTGATTGGGCGATCGTGCTTCATGAATATCCTATGCGTGGCAATATGGCTGACTCCCTTGACTTGACTCATCATTTCCAACTCTTTTCAAGGGTTTCTTGTACCTCTGCTTCCGTTAGATCGCCTGTCGCTAGTGATCCTATGCCGTGACTCTTTTTTTTCCTCCTGTTTTTGTTTCTTTGGTCCCCGTTCATCTTTGCTGTGAGTCCTCCGCATTGTAGTGTCGCGTTGCATTGTTCCAAGAAGTCTATCCCCAGCAGAAGGTCGCCGATTACCTCTTCGAGGATTAGCAGCGTTGTTGTGCTTGTTTTGTTTCCGAGTTGTATTGGAACTTCTAGTGCCTCTGTGACCGTTCTGTTTGTTCCGTCTGCTAGCCTAATGGCTTCGGTTACTTGTTTTTTTCTCCCATGTCTGGCTATTCTGCTGGCTAGTTTCCTGGCGATGAAACTTCTTGTAGCTCCTGTGTCTATGGCCCCGCGAACTCTTGCGTTGCCTATATTTACTTGTGCAAGTAGTCGTCGGCCGTTGAAGTTTATTGATGTTGCGGGTGTGGTGTTTGCCCTGGGCACCCGCTGTGATCCCCCGGGCCTCTGGCGTTTCCCGACGTTTCGTTCCGGCGACAGCAATGGATCGTTCGTATTCCATCCTGTCCGCATATCCAGCAGAATATTCTTGGCGTATTGTTGCACTGCTGTCCTCTGTGTCCCTCTTCTTTGCACCTTGAACATCTATTATTCATATTGAATGATCGAGTTATTCCTCTGCTCAGTGCTTGTGGAGGTTCCTGTGGTCTCCATTGGTTTCTCGTTTGTCTCCCGGAATCTCCCGGTTGCTGCCGTTGTGTCCAGTGGCTTTCCGAAGTGTGTTGTGGTGCGCGTTCCTGTGGTTGGAGGGCCTCGAATTCCTCTGCCAACTGTAAGTATTCCGCTAGGGTTCGGCATTCCCCACGTTTGGCGTATTTTTTGAACTCCACTCGACTGTTTCGGTAGACCCACTCTAGTTTCTTTTCCTCCGTGAGAGTGGTAAATCTCATGATTTTACGAAGTTCCCGTGCGTAGTCCTTTGCTGGCTCGTTTGAACCCTGGTGCCTGCGTGTTATGTTTTCCATCGCTTTCTCTTCGGAGTCCGCCGGTCTGTAGTATCCCAGGAATTCTGTCTTGAAGCTTTTCCATGATGGCATTGGAATTGGGTGGGTATGCCACCAGTCCAAGGCACAGTCTCTGAGCAAAATCACCATAGCTCCTGCTGCTTGGTCGAGCTCTATCCCATAGGCCCTTGCCAGCTCTTCCGTTCTACAGATGAATTCTGTCGGGTCGCCCGTGCCATCATAAAATTCTCCCCAGCTACGTATTACTCCCATTGTGGCCACTTTGTCAGTCTTCCTGGGTTCGGGTATCGACTTTCCGCTGCTTGTCGCTTGTGTGTCTGGTATTTGTAGCAAGTTTGGGGTTTTCTCGCTGATGTGTTGCTCCGTGTTGGATGTCCCCTTAGCCCCTTTCGGTTGATTCCCTGATCCGTCGGGTGCTGGTGATGGGGTCCTTGCGTGTTTTTGTGCCAGTTCTAGGAGGCGTATGATGGTTTTTTCGCTGTGGTCACCGTTCTTTATGAACTCCGACATTTGTTTTCGCATGTCTTCGCACAGTGTTTCTGGCTTGATGTCAAATTCCATTAGATAGGTTTCCAGTTGTGTTTTATTACAATTGGAGATCCAGCTTCTAGTTAGCTTGTCTGCCATTTTATCTGTGATTTGTTGAGGAAGAGGGTAAACGATCTTTGTGGTGTTTGAGGTTTCTGTCTATTTGTCTTCAATCTGTTCGGGCGCCACTGTAACGACCCTGTTTTGGGAGGCGGTATAGCTCGCCGTGGTCAGGGTTCGAGACAGATATTTCTATTTCCTCTATAGATCGGTTTACCTCCCTTTCCCCAAGAATGACCCAGAGGGATAGAACTATAAAGTAGGCGTGTATTTCGTAGTAATTGTACAAAAGTAGTGTTTTGTCGGGTGATGACGTATACGTGAGTTGAGACTGCTTGCTTCGTTGGTTCAGCGCTCCGGAAGGGCCGAGTGGTGAACTACTTGCGGTCGGGATGTGATGCTACAGGAGCGTGTGTGAGGAACTGCTTGCCGTCGTGGGTCCGATGTTCCGGAAACGAGTGTGATGAACTGCTTGCCGTCGTAGATCTGGGAGCGTGTGTGGAGATCTGCTTGCCGTCGTAGGTCCGTTGCTCCGGAAGCGAGTGTGATGAACTGCTTGCTGTCGTAGATCTGGGAGCGTGTGTGGAGATCTGGTTGCCGTCGTAGATCCGTTGCTCCGGAAGCGAGTGTGATGAACTGCTTCGCGGTGTGTCCGTGACGCTATAGAAGCGTGTGAGATGAACTGTTTCGCGGTGTGTCCGTGACGCTATAGAAGCGTGTGAGACGAACTGCTTCGCGGTGTGTCCGTGACGCTATAGAAGCGTGTGAGAGGGACTGCTTCGCGGTGTGTCCGTGACGCTATAGAAGCGTGTGAGATCGAGTCGGCGCTGCGGGGTGGGCCGAGTGATCGTGTTGACGTCGTAGATGGGCCGAGTGGTCGCGTTGACGCGGCGGATGGTCGGGTTGTCGCGTTGGCGCTGCGGGCGGCCGAGTGACCGTGTTGGCGCTGCGGGTGGCCGGGTTATCGCGTTGGCGCTGCGGGCGGCCGAGTGAGAACTGCTTCGTCGTGCGTATGTCGTGTACGTCGTGTACGTCGGGTTTGTAGTGTTCTGGGTCGTTGGGAACGATCTACTTGGATTTCTAGTGGGATTCGGGAATGTAGGGCATCGTTAGTTTCGGCTGCCGGGCATCGTTAGTTTTCTTTCGACCTGCCGTTTCTACATCCGTTTCGTTTCTGGGTCGGAAGCCGGAAACGTGACGTCTGGGGAACTCACTGAGGTGGGCCTGTATTACGTAAACCGGGCCGCCTCAGTGATCACGACTGGGTCTGGGCTGATTTCAGGGAAACCACACCGGGACGCCAGTGATCCTCACCAGGTCGTAGAGCCGATTTAAAACCGCACTCTTACGGATCCTCCACCAATACCAAGACTATCTACCAGAACACTTACCCGGGTATTTCTCCTTGTTGCTGATGTTTCCTCGAAGATCGTCGGAACGCAAGTGACTCATCTGGGGTCTTGCCTCTGCTTATATAGGCCCCGTTGAGTGTGCCCAGAGCGGTCGATGTTGAGAATACCGCTATCGATAACTCGTTATCGGTTCCTCAATATAGCGATGGTACTAGGTTATCGAGGTATCGTAAGGGTTAGTGTGGCCAGACCTGGTAGTTGTTTATCGATATGTTAGTGTGACCAACGTATCTGTTTGGGCGCGCGGTTTGAACGTGTGCGCTTTTTGGCGCGTATTTTGAATGTGGTGCGGCGTAGTGAGAATAAAGAAGATAGATGTGTTTTTGGAATGTTCTTTTTTCATTATTTGTGACGTCGGGTCGTCACAGCAGCTATAGGATATAGTCGACCGATCCATATGAAATTGGGAACGTCGGATTGATTGGCCAAAAATACAACCCATAGAAAATCCCAACTTCCTAACTTTACAAACACCAAAGTTATGGCATTTCGGATTAATCAGTTATATGGCAGCTATAGGATATAGTCGGCCGATCCTTATGAAATTTGGTAGGTCGGATTGATTGGCCAAATTTAAAACCCATAGAAAGTCCCAACTTCCTAACTTTACAAACTCGAAAGTTATGGCATTTCCGATCAATCAGTTATATGGCAGCTATAGGATATAGTCGGCCGATCCCGGCCGTTCCGACTTATATACTGCGTGCAAAGGAAAGAAGGGTGTGTGCAAAGTTTCAATTCGATAGCTTTAAAACTGAGCGACTAGTTTGCGTAGAAACAGACAGACGGACAGACAGACGGACAGACAGACGGACAGACAGACGGACAGACAGACGGACAGACAGACGGACAGACAGACGGACAGACAGACGGACAGACAGACGGACAGACAGACGGACAGACGGACATGGCTATATCAACTCAGGAGGTGATCCTGATCAAGAATATATATACTTTATATGGTCGGAGATGTCTCCTTCACTGCGTTGCACACTTTTGACCAAAATTATAATACCCTCTGCAAGGGTATAAAAATTTGAATGCAGATTTTTAGAGAATCGAATCAGAAGTCTTTAGAGGTATGCCACTTTGGAAACGGCTTAAGTTTGGTAAAGTTATGGACTCTCTAAGTCCAATTTTTAGTCACTCTGTTACAAGTCCTCGGAAATCTAGAAATAACTGACATGAAAATGGGTCAAAAAGTTAATCGACGTTAAATTGAAAAATTTGAATGCAGATTTTTAGAGAATCGAATCAGAAGTCTTTAGAGGTATGCCACTTTGCAATCGGCTTTAGCTTCGTAAAGTTATGGACTCTCGAAGTTCAATTTTGGGTCAAAGTTAAACAAGTCAAGTTAGAAATAACTGACATTAAAAACACCAAAGTTATGACATTTCCAATCGTTCAGTTATATGGCAGCTATAGGATATAGTCGGCCGATCCTTATGAAATTCGGCATGTCGGATTGATTAGCCAAATATAAAACCCATAGAAAATCCCAACATTCTAACTTTACAAACACCAAAGTTATGGCATTTCCGATCAATCAGTTATATGGCAGCTATAGCATATAGTCGGCCGATCCTTATGAAATTCGGCATGTCGGATTGATTAGCCAAATATAAAACCCATAGAAAATCCCAACATTCTAACTTTACAAACACCAAAGATATGGCATTTCCGATAAATCAGTTATATGGCAGCTATAGGATATAGTCGGCCGATCCCGGCCGTTCCGACATATATACTGCGTGCAAAGGAAAGAAGGGTATGTGCAAAGTTTCAATTCGATAGCTTTAAAACTGAGAGACTAGTTTGCGTAGAAACAGACAGACGGACAGACAGACGGACAGACGGACATGGCTATATCAACTCAGGAGGTGATCCTGATCAAGAATATACATACTTTATAGGGTCGGAGATGTCTCCTTCACTGCGTTGCACACTTTTGACCAAAATTATAATACCCTCTGCAAGGGTATAAAAATTTGAATGCAGATTTTTAGAGAATCGAATCAGAAGTCTTTAGAGGTATGCCACTTTGGAATCGGCTTAAGTTTGATAAAGTTATGGACTCTCTAAGTCCAATTTTGAGTCACTCTGTTACAAGTCCTCGGAAAACTAAAAATAACTGACATGAAAATGGGTCAAAAATTTGATCAACGTTAAATTGAAAAATTTGAATGCAGATTTTTAGAGAATCGAATCAGAAGTCTTTAGAGGTATGCCACTTTGGAATCGGCTTAAGTTTGGTAAATTTATGGACTCTCGAAGTTCAATTTTGGGTCAAAGTTAAACAAGTCAAATTAGAAATAACTGACATGAAAATGGGTCAAAAATTTGATCAACGTTAAATTGAAAAATTTGAATGCAGATTTTTAGAGAATCGAATCAGAAGTCTTTAGAGGTATGCCACTTTGGAAACGGCTTAAGTTTGGTAAAGTTATGGACTCTCTAAGTCCAATTTTTAGTCACTCTGTTACAAGTCCTCGGAAATCTAGAAATAACTGACATGAAAATGGGTCAAAAAGTTAATCGACGTTAAATTGAAAAATTTGAATGCAGATTTTTAGAGAATCGAATCAGAAGTCTTTAGAGGTATGCCACTTTGCAATCGGCTTTAGCTTCGTAAAGTTATGGACTCTCGAAGTTCAATTTTGGGTCAACGTTAAACAAGTCAAGTTAGAAATAACTGACATTAAAAACACCAAAGTTATGACATTTCCAATCGTTCAGTTATATGGCAGCTATAGGATATAGTCGGCCGATCCTTATGAAATTCGGCATGCCGGATTGATTAGCCAAATATAAAACCCATAGAAAATCCCAACATTCTAACTTTACAAACACCAAAGTTAAGGCATTTCCGATCAATCAGTTATATGGCAGCTATAGGATATAGTCGGCCGATCCTTATGAAATTCGGCATGTCGGATTGATTAGCCAAATATAAAACCCTTAGAAAATCCCAACATTCTAACTTTACAAACACCAAAGATATGGCATTTCCGATCAATCAGTTATATGGCAGCTATAGGATATAGTCGGCCGATCCCGGCCGTTCCGACATATATACTGCGTGCAAAGGAAAGAAGGGTATGTGCAAAGTTTCAATTCGATAGCTTTAAAACTGAGAGACTAGTTTGCGTAGAAACAGACAGACGGACAGACAGACGGACAGACAGACGGACAGACGGACAGACGGACATGGCTATATCAACTCAGGAGGTGATCCTGATCAAGAATATATATACTTTATAGGGTCGGAGATGTCTCCTTCACTGCGTTGCACGCTTTTGACCAAAATTATAATACCCTCTGCAAGGGTATAAAAATTTGAATGCAGATTTTTAGAGAATCGAATCAGAAGTCTTTAGAGGTATGCCACTTTGGAATCGGCTTAAGTTTGATAAAGTTATGGACTCTCTAAGTCCAATTTTGAGTCACTCTGTTACAAGTCCTCGGAAAACTAAAAATAACTGACATGAACATGGGTCAAAAATTTGATCAACGTTAAATTGAAAAATTTGAATGCAGATTTTTAGAGAATCGAATCAGAAGTCTTTAGAGGTATGCCACTTTGGAATCGGCTTAAGTTTGGTAAATTTATGGACTCTCGAAGTTCAATTTTGGGTCAAAGTTAAACAAGTCAAATTAGAAATAACTGACATTAAAAACACCAAAGTTATGACATTTCCAATCGTTCAGTTATATGGCAGCTATAGGATATAGTCGGCCGATCCTTATGAAATTCGGCATGTCGGATTGATTAGCCAAATATAAAACCCATAGAAAATCCCAACATTCTAACTTTACAAACACCAAAGTTATGGCATTTCCGATCAATCAGTTATATGGCAGCTATAGGATATAGTCGGCCGATCCTTATGAAATTCGGCATGTCGGATTGATTAGCCAAATATAAAACCATTAGAAAATCCCAACATTCTAACTTTACAAACACCAAAGATATGGCATTTCCGATCAATCAGTTATATGGCAGCTATAGGATATAGTCGGCCGATCCCGGCCGTTCCGACATATATACTGCGTGCAAAGGAAAGAAGGGTATGTGCAAAGTTTCAATTCGATAGCTTTAAAACTGAGAGACTAGTTTGCGTAGAAACAGACAGACGGACAGACAGACGGACAGACAGACGGACAGACGGACATGGCTATATCAACTCAGGAGGTGATCCTGATCAAGAATATATATACTTTATAGGGTCGGAGATGTCTCCTTCACTGCGTTGCACACTTTTGACCAAAATTATAATACCCTCTGCAAGGGTATACAAATTTGAATGCAGATTTTTAGAGAATCGAATCAGAAGTCTTTAGAGGTATGCCACTTTGGAATCGGCTTAAGTTTGATAAAGTTATGGACTCTCTAAGTCCAATTTTGAGTCACTCTGTTACAAGTCCTCGGAAAACTAAAAATAACTGACATGAAAATGGGTCAAAAATTTGATCAACGTTAAATTGAAAAATTTGAATGCAGATTTTTAGAGAATCGAATCAGAAGTCTTTAGAGGTATGCCACTTTGGAATCGGCTTAAGTTTGGTAAATTTATGGACTCTCGAAGTTCAATTTTGGGTCAAAGTTAAACAAGTCAAATTAGAAATAACTGACATGAAAATGGGTCAAAAATTTGATCAACGTTAAATTGAAAAATTTGAATGCAGATTTTTAGAGAATCGATTCAGAAGACTTTAGAGGTATGCCACTTTGCAATCGGCTTTAGCTTCGTAAAGTTATGGACTCTCGAAGTTCAATTTTGGGTCAAAGTTAAACAAGTCAAGTTAGAAATAACTGACATTAAAAACACCAAAGTTATGACATTTCCAATCGTTCAGTTATATGGCAGCTATAGGATATAGTCGGCCGATCCTTATGAAATTCGGCATGTCGGATTGATTAGCCAAATATAAAACCCTTAGAAAATCCCAACATTCTAACTTTACAAACACCAAAGATATGGCATTTCCGATCAATCAGTTATATGGCAGCTATAGGATATAGTCGGCCGATCCCGGCCGTTCCGACATATATACTGCGTGCAAAGGAAAGAAGGGTATGTGCAAAGTTTCAATTCGATAGCTTTAAAACTGAGAGACTAGTTTGCGTAGAAACAGACAGACGGACAGACAGACGGACAGACAGACGGACAGACGGACAGACGGACATGGCTATATCAACTCAGGAGGTGATCCTGATCAAGAATATATATACTTTATAGGGTCGGAGATGTCTCCTTCACTGCGTTGCACACTTTTGACCAAAATTATAATACCCTCTGCAAGGGTATAAAAATTTGAATGCAGATTTTTAGAGAATCGAATCAGAAGTCTTTAGAGGTATGCCACTTTGGAATCGGCTTAAGTTTGGTAAATTTATGGACTCTCGAAGTTCAATTTTGGGTCAAAGTTAAACAAGTCAAATTAGAAATAACTGACATGAAAATGGGTCAAAAATTTGATCAACGTTAAATTGAAAAATTTGAATGCAGATTTTTAGAGAATCGAATCAGAAGTCTTTAGAGGTATGCCACTTTGGAAACGGCTTAAGTTTGGTAAAGTTATGGACTCTCTAAGTCCAATTTTTAGTCACTCTGTTACAAGTCCTCGGAAATCTAGAAATAACTGACATGAAAATGGGTCAAAAAGTTAATCGACGTTAAATTGAAAAATTTGAATGCAGATTTTTAGAGAATCGAATCAGAAGTCTTTAGAGGTATGCCACTTTGCAATCGGCTTTAGCTTCGTAAAGTTATGGACTCTCGAAGTTCAATTTTGTGTCAAAGTTAAACAAGTCAAGTTAGAAATAACTGACATTAAAAACACCAAAGTTATGACATTTCCAATCGTTCAGTTATATGGCAGCTATAGGATATAGTCGGCCGATCCTTATGAAATTCGGAATGTCGGATTGATTAGCCAAATATAAAACCCATAGAAAATCCCAACATTCTAACTTTACAAACACCAAAGTTATGGCATTTCCGATCAATCAGTTATATGGCAGCTATAGGATATAGTCGGCCGATCCTTATGAAATTCGGCATGTCGGATTGATTAGCCAAATATAAAACCCTTAGAAAACCCCAACATTCTAACTTTACAAACACCAAAGATATGGTATTTCCGATCAATCAGTTATATGGCAGCTATAGGATATAGTCGGCCGATCCCGGCCGTTCCGACATATATACTGCGTGCAAGGGAAAGAAGGGTATGTGCAAAGTTTCAATTCGATAGCTTTAAAATTGAGAGACTAGTTTGCGTAGAAACAGACAGACGGACAGACAGACGGACAGACGGACATGACTATATCAACTCAGGAGGTGATCCTGATCAAGAATATATATACTTTATAGGGTCGGAGATGTCTCCTTCACTGCGTTGCACACTTTTGACCAAAATTATAATACCCTCTGCAAGGGTATAAAAATTTGAATGCAGATTTTTAGAGAATCGAAACAGAAGTCTTTAGAGGTATGCCACTTTGGAATCGGCTTAAGTTTGGTAAAGTTATGGACTCTCTAAGTCCAATTTTTAGTCACTCTGTTACAAGTCCTCGGAAATCTAGAAATAACTGACATGAAAATGGGTCAAAATATTAATCGACGTTAAATTGAAAAATTTGAATGCAGATTTTTAGAGAATCGAATCAGAAGTCTTTAGAGGTATGCCACTTTGGAATCGGCTTAAGTTTGGTAAATTTATGGACTCTCGAAGTTCAATTTTGGGTCAAAGTTAAACAAGTCAAATTAGAAATAACTGACATGAAAATGGGTGAAAAATTTGATCAAAGTTAAATTGAAAAATTTGAATGCAGATTTTTAGAGAATCGAATCAGAAGTCTTTAGAGGTATGCCACTTTGGAATCGGCTTAAGTTTGATAAAGTTATGGACTCTCTAAGTCCAATTTTGAGTCACTCTGTTACAAGTCCTCGGAAAACTAAAAATAACTGACATGAAAATGGGTCAAAAATTTGATCAACGTTAAATTGAAAAATTTGAATGCAGATTTTTAGAGAATCGAATCAGAAGTCTTTAGAGGTATGCCACTTTGGAATCGGCTTAAGTTTGGTAAATTTATGGACTCTCGAAGTTCAATTTTGGGTCAAAGTTAAACAAGTCAAATTAGAAATAACTGACATGAAAATGGGTCAAAAATTTGATCAACGTTAAATTGAAAAATTTGAATGCAGATTTTTAGAGAATCGAATCAGAAGTCTTTAGAGGTATGCCACTTTGGAAACGGCTTAAGTTTGGTAAAGTTATGGACTCTCTAAGTCCAATTTTTAGTCACTCTGTTACAAGTCCTCGGAAATCTAGAAATAACTGAAATGAAAATGGGTCAAAAAGTTAATCGACGTTAAATTGAAAAATTTGAATGCAGATTTTTAGAGAATCGAATCAGAAGTCTTTAGAGGTATGCCACTTTGCAATCGGCTTTAGCTTCGTAAAGTTATGGACTCTCGAAGTTCAATTTTGGGTCAAAGTTAAACAAGTCAAGTTAGAAATAACTGACATTAAAAACACCAAAGTTATGACATTTCAAATCGTTCAGTTATATGGCAGCTATAGGATATAGTCGGCCGATCCTTATGAAATTCGGCATGTCGGATTGATTAGCCAAATATAAAACCCATAGAAAATCCCAACATTCTAACTTTACAAACACCAAAGTTATGGCATTTCCGATCAATCAGTTATATGGCAGCTATAGGATATAGTCGGCCGATCCTTATGAAATTCGGCATGTCGGATTGATTAGCCAAATATAAAACCCTTAGAAAATCCCAACATTCTAACTTTACAAACACCAAAGGTATGGCATTTCCGATCAATCAGTTATATGGCAGCTATAGGATATAGTCGGCCGATCCCGGCCGTTCCGACATATATACTGCGTGCAAGGGAAAGAAGGGTATGTGCAAAGTTTCAATTCGATAGCTTTAAAATTGAGAGACTAGTTTGCGTAGAAACAGACAGACGGACAGACAGACGGACAGACGGACATGGCTATATCAACTCAGGAGGTGATCCTGATCAAGAATATATATACTTTATAGGGTCGGAGATGTCTCCTTCACTGCGTTGCACACTTTTGACCAAAATTATAATACCCTCTGCAAGGGTATACAAATTTGAATGCAGATTTTTAGAGAATCGAATCAGAAGTCTTTAGAGGTATGCCACTTTGGAATCGGCTTAAGTTTGGTAAAGTTATGTTATGACCAAAATTATAATACCCTCTGCAAGGGTATAAAAATTTGAATGCAGATTTTTAGAGAATCGAATCAGAAGTCTTTAGAGGTATGCCACTTTGGAATCGGCTTAAGTTTGGTAAATTTATGGACTCTCGAAGTTCAATTTTGGGTCAAAGTTAAACAAGTCAAATTAGAAATAACTGACATGAAAATGGGTCAAAAATTTGATCAACGTTAAATTGAAAAATTTGAATGCAGATTTTTAGAGAATCGAATCAGAAGTCTTTAGAGGTATGCCACTTTGGAATCGGCTTAAGTTTGGTAAAGTTATGGACTCTCTAAGTCCAATTTTTAGTCACTCTGTTACAAGTCCTCGGAAATCTAGAAATAACTGAAATGAAAATGGGTCAAAATATTAATCGACGTTAAATTGAAAAATTTGAATGCAGATTTTTAGAGAATCGAATCAGAAGTCTTTAGAGGTATGCCACTTTGCAATCGGCTTTAGCTTGGTAAAGTTATGGACTCTCGAAGTTCAATTTTGGGTCAAAGTTAAACAAGTCAAATTAGAAATAACTGACATGAAAATGGGTGAAAAATTTGATCAAAGTTAAATTGAAAAATTTGAATGCAGATTTTTAGAGAATCGAATCAGAAGTCTTTAGAGGTATGCCACTTTAGAATCGGCTTAAGTTTGATAAAGTTATGGACTCTCTAAGTCCAATTTTGAGTCACTCTGTTACAAGTCCTCGGAAAACTAAAAATAACTGACATGAAAATGGGTCAAAAATTTGATCAACGTTAAATTGAACAAAAAAGGAAAGCTAACTTCGGGCGGAGCCGAAGTTGATATACCCTTGCAGAATACTCTGTAAATTATATTCTCCAAAATTATTCATATGATGCATTCTTAATACTCATAAAAAATCCCAAATTCCTAACTTTAAAAAGACCAAAGTTATGCCATTTCCATCCGTTCAGTTATATGGCAGCTATAGGATATAGTCGGCCGATCCTTATGATATTTGGTAGGTCGGATTGATTGGCCAAATATAAAACCCACAGAAAATCCCAACTTTCTAACTTTACAAACACCAAAGTTATGGCATTTCCGATCAATCAGTTATATGGCAGCTATAGGATATAGTCGGCCGATCCTTATGAAATTTGGTAGGTCGGATTGATTGGCCAAATATAAGACCCATAGAAAATCCCAACTTCCAAACTTTACAAACACGAAAGTTATGGCATTTCCGATCAATCAGTTATATGGCAGCTATAGGATATAGTCAGCCGATCCCGGCCGTTCCGACTTATATACTGCGTGCAAAGGAAAGAAGGGTGTGTGCAAAGTTTCAATTCGATAGCTTCAAAACTGAGAGACTAGTTTGCGTAGAAACAGACAGACGGACAGACGGACAGACAGACGGACAGACGGACAGACGGACATGGCTATATCAACTCAGGAGGTGATCCTGATCAAGAATATATATACTTTATAGGGTCGGAGATGTCTCCTTCACTGCGTTGCACACTTTTGACCAAAATTATAATACCCTCTGCAAGGGTATAAAAATTTGAATGCAGATTTTTAGAGAATCGAATCAGAAGTCTTTAGAGGTATGCCACTTTGGAATCGGCTTAAGTTTGGTAAATTTATGGACTCTCGAAGTTCAATTTTGGGTCAAAGTTAAACAAGTCAAATTAGAAATAACTGACATGAAAATGGGTCAAAAATTTGATCAACGTTAAATTGAAAAATTTGAATGCAGATTTTTAGAGAATCGAATCAGAAGTCTTTAGAGGTATGCCACTTTGGAAACGGCTTAAGTTTGGTAAAGTTATGGACTCTCTAAGTCCAATTTTTAGTCACTCTGTTACAAGTCCTCGGAAATCTAGAAATAACTGAAATGAAAATGGGTCAAAAAGTTAATCGACGTTAAATTGAAAAATTTGAATGCAGATTTTTAGAGAATCGAATCAGAAGTCTTTAGAGGTATGCCATTTTGCAATCGGCTTTAGCTTCGTAAAGTTATGGACTCTCGAAGTTCTTTTTTGGGTCAAAGTTAAACAAGTCAAGTTAGAAATAACTGACATTAAAAACACCAAAGTTATGACATTTCCAATCGTTCAGTTATATGGCAGCTATAGGATATAGTCGGCCGATCCTTATGAAATTCGGCATGTCGGATTGATTAGCCAAATATAAAACCCATAGAAAATCCCAACATTCTAACTTTACAAACACCAAAGTTATGGCATTTCCGATCAATCAGTTATATGGCAGCTATAGGATATAGTCGGCCGATCCTTATGAAATTCGGCATGTCGGATTGATTAGCCAAATATAAAACCCTTAGAAAATCCCAACATTCTAACTTTACAAACACCAAAGATATGGCATTTCCGATCAATCAGTTATATGGCAGCTATAGGATATAGTCGGCCGATCCCGGCCGTTCCGACATATATACTGCGTGCAAAGGAAAGAAGGGTATGTGCAAAGTTTCAATTCGATAGCTTTAAAACTGAGAGACTAGTTTGCGTAGAAACAGACAGACGGACAGACAGACGGACAGACAGACGGACAGACGGACAGACGGACAGACGGACATGGCTATATCAACTCAGGAGGTGATCCTGATCAAGAATATATATACTTTATAGGGTCGGAGATGTCTCCTTCACTGCGTTGCACACTTTTGACCAAAATTATAATACCCTCTGCAAGGGTATAAAAATTTGAATGCAGATTTTTAGAGAATCGAATCAGAAGTCTTTAGAGGTATGCCACTTTGGAATCGGCTTAAGTTTGATAAAGTTATGGACTCTCTAAATCCAATTTTGAGTCACTCTGTTACAAGTCCTCGAAAAACTAAAAATAACTGACATGAAAATGGGTCAAAAATTTGATCAATGTTAAATTGAAAAATTTGAATGCAGATTTTTAGAGAATCGAATCAGAAGTCTTTAGAGGTATTCCACATTTGCAATCGGCTTTAGCTTCGTAAAGTTATGGACTCTCGAAGTTCAATTTTGGGTCAAAGTTAAACAAGTCAAGTTAGAAATAACTGACATTAAAAACACCAAAGTTATGACATTTCCAATCGTTCAGTTATATGGCAGCTATAGGATATAGTCGGCCGATCCTTATGAAATTCGGCATGTCGGATTGATTAGCCAAATATAAAACCCTTAGAAAATCCCAACATTCTAACTTTACAAACACCAAAGATATGGTATCAGTTATATGGCAGCTATAGGATATAGTCGGCCGATCCCGGCCGTTCCGACATATATACTGCGTGCAAAGGAAAGAAGGGTATGTGCAAAGTTTCAATTCGATAGCTTTAAAACTGAGAGACTAGTTTGCGTAGAAACAGACAGACGGACAGACAGACGGACAGACAGACGGACAGACGGACAGACGGACATGGCTATATCAACTCAGGAGGTGATCCTGATCAAGAATATATATACTTTATAGGGTCGGAGATGTCTCCATCACTGCGTTGCACACTTTTGACCAAAATTATAATACCCTCTGCAAGGGTATAAAAATTTGAATGCAGATTTTTAGAGAATCGAATCAGAAGTCTTTGGAGGTATGCCACTTTGGAATCGGCTTAAGTTTGATAAAGTTATGGACTCTCTAAGTCCAATTTTGAGTCACTCTGTTACAAGTCCTCGGAAAACTAAAAATAACTATCATGAAAATGGGTCAAATATTTGATCAACGTTAAATTGAAAAATTTGAATGCAGATTTTTAGAGAATCGAATCAGAAGTCTTTAGAGGTATGCCACTTTGGAATCGGCTTAAGTTTGGTAAATTTATGGACTCTCGAAGTTCAATTTTGGGTCAAAGTTAAACAAGTCAAATTAGAAATAACTGACATGAAAATGGGTCAAAAATTTGATCAACGTTAAATTGAAAAATTTGAATGCAGATTTTTAGAGAATCGAATCAGAAGTCTTTAGAGGTATGCCACTTTGCAATCGGCTTTAGCTTGGTAAAGTTATGGACTCTCTAAGTCCAATTTTTAGTCACTCTGTTACAAGTCCTCGGAAATCTAGAAATAACTGACATGAAAATGGGTCAAAATGTTAATCGACGTTAAATTGAAAAATTTGAATGCAGATTTTTAGAGAATCGAATCAGAAGTCTTTAGAGGTATGCCACTTTGCAATCGGCTTTAGCTTCGTAAAGTTATGGACTCTCGAAGTTCAATTTTGGGTCAAAGTTAAACAAGTCAAGTTAGAAATAACTGACATTAAAAACACCAAAGTTATGACATTTCCAATCGTTCAGTTATATGGCAGCTATAGGATATAGTCGGCCGATCCTTATGAAATTCGGCATGTCGGATTGATTAGCCAAATATAAAACCCATAGAAAATCCCAACATTCTAACTTTACAAACACCAAAGTTATGGCATTTCCGATCAATCAGTTATATGGCAGCTATAGGATATAGTCGGCCGATCCTTATGAAATTCGGCATGTCGGATTGATTAGCCAAATATAAAACCCTTAGAAAATCCCAACATTCTAACTTGACAAACACCAAAGATATGGCATTTCCGATCAATCAGTTATATGGCAGCTATAGGATATAGTCGGCCGTTCCGACATATATACTGCGTGCAAAGGAAAGAAGGGTATGTGCAAAGTTTCAATTCGATAGCTTTAAAACTGAGAGACTAGTTTGCGTAGAAACAGACAGACGGACAGACAGACGGACAGACAGACGGACAGACGGACAGACGGACATGGCTATATCAACTCAGGAGGTGATCCTGATCAAGAATATATATACTTTATAGGGTCGGAGATGTCTCCTTCACTGCGTTGCACACTTTTGACCAAAATTATAATACCCTCTGCAAGGGTATAAAAATTTGAATGCAGATTTTTAGAGAATCGAATCAGAAGTCTTTAGAGGTATACCACTTTGGAATCGGCTTAAGTTTGATAAAGTTATGGACTCTCTAAGTCCAATTTTGAGTCACTCTGTTACAAGTCCTCGAAAAACTAAAAATAACTGACATGAAAATGGGTCAAAAATTTGATCAACGTTAAATTGAACAAGAAAGGAAAGCTAACTTCGGGCGGAGCCGAAGTTGAAATACCCTTGCAGAATATTCTGCAAATTATATTCTCCAAAATTATTCATATGATGCATTCTTAATACTCATAAAAAATCCCACCTTCCTAACTTTAAAAACACCAAAGTTATGGCATTTCCAATCGTTCAGTTATGTATATGGCAGCTACAGGATATAGTCGGCCGATCCATATGAAATTTGGTTGGTCGGATTAATTGGCCAAAAATAAAACCCATAGGAAATTCCAACTTTCTAACTTTACAAACACCAAAGTTATTTAATTTCCGATCAATCAGTTATATGGCAGCTATAGGATATAGTCGGCCGATCCTTATGAAATTTGATATGTCGGATTGATTGGGCAAAAATAAAACCCATAGAAAGTCCCAACTTCCTAACTTAACAAACAGCAGAGTTATGCCATTTCCGATTAATCAGTTATATGGCAGCTATAGGATATAGTCGGCCGATCCCGGCCGTTCCGACATATATACTGCGTGCAAAGGAAAGAAGGGTATGTGCAAAGTTTCAATTCGATAGCTTTAAAACTGAGAGACTAGTTTGCGTAGAAACAGACAGACGGACAGACAGACGGACAGACGGACAGACGGACATGGCTATATCAACTCAGGAGGTGATCCTGATCAAGAATATATATACTTTATAGGGTCGGAGATGTCTCCTTCACTGCGTTGCACACTTTTGACCAAAATTATAATACCCTCTGCAAGGGTATAAAAATTTGAATGCAGATTTTTAGAGAATCGAATCAGAAGTCTTTAGAGGTATACCACTTTGGAATCGGCTTAAGTTTGATAAAGTTATGGACTCTCTAAGTCCAATTTTGAGTCACTCTGTTACAAGTCCTCGAAAAACTAAAAATAACTGACATGAAAATGGGTCAAAAATTTGATCAACGTTAAATTGAACAAGAAAGGAAAGCTAACTTCGGGCGGAGCCGAAGTTGAAATACCCTTGCAGAATATTCTGCAAATTATATTCTCCAAAATTATTCATATGATGCATTCTTAATACTCATAAAAAATCCCACCTTCCTAACTTTAAAAACACCAAAGTTATGGCATTTCCAATCGTTCAGTTATGTATATGGCAGCTACAGGATATAGTCGGCCGATCCATATGAAATTTGGTTGGTCGGATTAATTGGCCAAAAATAAAACCCATAGGAAATTCCAACTTTCTAACTTTACAAACACCAAAGTTATTTAATTTCCGATCAATCAGTTATATGGCAGCTATAGGATATAGTCGGCCGATCCTTATGAAATTTGATATGTCGGATTGATTGGGCAAAAATAAAACCCATAGAAAGTCCCAACTTCCTAACTTAACAAACAGCAGAGTTATGCCATTTCCGATTAATCAGTTATATGGCAGCTATAGGATATAGTCGGCCGATCCCGGCCGTTCCGACATATATACTGCGTGCAAAGGAAAGAAGGGTATGTGCAAAGTTTCAATTCGATAGCTTTAAAACTGAGAGACTAGTTTGCGTAGAAACAGACAGACGGACAGACAGACGGACAGACGGACAGACGGACATGGCTATATCAACTCAGGAGGTGATCCTGATCAAGAATATATATACTTTATAGGGTCGGAGATGTCTCCTTCACTGCGTTGCACACTTTTGACCAAAATTATAATACCCTCTGCAAGGGTATAAAAATTTGAATGCAGATTTTTAGAGAATCGAATCAGAAGTCTTTAGAGGTATACCACTTTGGAATCGGCTTAAGTTTGATAAAGTTATGGACTCTCTAAGTCCAATTTTGAGTCACTCTGTTACAAGTCCTCGAAAAACTAAAAATAACTGACATGAAAATGGGTCAAAAATTTGATCAACGTTAAATTGAACAAGAAAGGAAAACTAACTTCGGGCGGAGCCGAAGTTGAAATACCCTTGCAGAATATTCTGCAAATTATATTCTCCAAAATTATTCATATGATGCATTCTTAATACTCATAAAAAATCCCACCTTCCTAACTTTAAAAACACCAAAGTTATGGCATTTCCAATCGTTCAGTTATGTATATGGCAGCTACAGGATATAGTCGGCCGATCCATATGAAATTTGGTTGGTCGGATTAATTGGCCAAAAATAAAACCCATAGGAAATTCCAACTTTCTAACTTTACAAACACCAAAGTTATTTAATTTCCGATCAATCAGTTATATGGCAGCTATAGGATATAGTCGGCCGATCCTTATGAAATTTGATATGTCGGATTGATTGGGCAAAAATAAAACCCATAGAAAATCCCAACTTTCTAACTTAACAAACACCAAAGTTATGGCATTTCGGATCAATCAGTTATATGGCAGCTATAAGATATAGTCGGCCGATCCATATGAAATTTGGTAGGTCGGATTAATTGGCCCAATTTAAAACCCATAGAAAATCCCAACTTCCTAACTTTACAAACACCAAAGTTATGGCATTTCCGATCAATCAGTTATATAGCCGCTATAGGATATAGTCGGCCGATCCTTTTGAAATTTGGTACGTCGGATTGATTGGCCAAATATAAAACCCATAGAAAGTCCCAACTTCCTAACTTAACAAACAGCAGAGTTATGCCATTTCCGATTAATCAGTTATATGGCAGCTATAGGATATAGTCGGCCGATCCCGGCCGTTCCGACATATATACTGCGTGCAAAGGAAAGAAGGGTATGTGCAAAGTTTCAATTCGATAGCTTTAAAACTGAGAGACTAGTTTGCGTAGAAACAGACAGACGGACAGACAGACGGACAGACGGACAGACGGACATGGCTATATCAACTCAGGAGGTGATCCTGATCAAGAATATATATACTTTATAGGGTCGGAGATGTCTCCTTCACTGCGTTGCACACTTTTGACCAAAATTATAATACCCTCTGCAAGGGTATAAAAATTTGAATGCAGATTTTTAGAGAATCGAATCAGAAGTCTTTAGAGGTATACCACTTTGGAATCGGCTTAAGTTTGATAAAGTTATGGACTCTCTAAGTCCAATTTTGAGTCACTCTGTTACAAGTCCTCGAAAAACTAAAAATAACTGACATGAAAATGGGTCAAAAATTTGATCAACGTTAAATTGAACAAGAAAGGAAAGCTAACTTCGGGCGGAGCCGAAGTTGAAATACCCTTGCAGAATATTCTGCAAATTATATTCTCCAAAATTATTCATATGATGCATTCTTAATACTCATAAAAAATCCCACCTTCCTAACTTTAAAAACACCAAAGTTATGGCATTTCAAATCGTTCAGTTATGTATATGGCAGCTACAGGATATAGTCGGCCGATCCATATGAAATTTGGTTGGTCGGATTAATTGGCCAAAAATAAAACCCATAGGAAATTCCAACTTTCTAACTTTACAAACACCAAAGTTATTTAATTTCCGATCAATCAGTTATATGGCAGCTATAGGATATAGTCGGCCGATCCTTATGAAATTTGATATGTCGGATTGATTGGGCAAAAATAAAACCCATAGAAAATCCCAACTTTCTAACTTAACAAACACCAAAGTTATGGCATTTCGGATCAATCAGTTATATGGCAGCTATAAGATATAGTCGGCCGATCCCGGCCGTTCCGACTTATATACTGCGTGCAAAGAAAAGAAGGGTGTGTGCAAAGTTTGAATTCGATATCTTTAAAACTGAGAGACTAGTTCGCGTAGAAACAGACAGACGGACAGACAGACGGACAGACAGACGGACAGACAAACGGACAGACAGACGGACAGACGGACATGGCTATATCAACTCAGGAGGTGATCCTGATCAAGAATATATATACTTTATAGGGTCGGATATGTCTCCTTCACTGCGTTGCACACTTTTGACCAAAATTATAATACCCTCTGCAAGGGTATAAAAATTTGAATGCAGATTTTTAGAGAATCGAATCAGAAGTCTTTAGAGGTATTCCACATTTGCAATCGGCTTTAGCTTCGTAAAGTTATGGACTCTCGAAGTTCAATTTTGGGTCAAAGTTAAACAAGTCAAGTTAGAAATAACTGACATTAAAAACACCAAAGTTATGACATTTCCAATCGTTCAGTTATATGGCAGCTATAGGATATAGTCGGCCGATCCTTATGAAATTCGGCATGTCGGATTGATTAGCCAAATATAAAACCCTTAGAAAATCCCAACATTCTAACTTTACAAACACCAAAGATATGGCATTTCCGATCAATCAGTTATATGGCAGCTATAGGATATAGTCGGCCGATCCCGGCCGTTCCGACATATATACTGCGTGCAAAGGAAAGAAGGGTATGTGCAAAGTTTCAATTCGATAGCTTTAAAACTGAGAGACTAGTTTGCGTAGAAACAGACAGACGGACAGACAGACGGACAGACAGACGGACAGACGGACAGACGGACATGGCTATATCAACTCAGGAGGTGATCCTGCTCAAGAATATATATACTTTATAGGGTCGGAGATGTCTCCTTCACTGCGTTGCACACTTTTGACCAAAATTATAATACCCTCTGCAAGGGTATAAAAATTTGAATGCAGATTTTTAGAGAATCGAATCAGAAGTCTTTAGAGGTATGCCACTTTGGAATCGGCTTAAGTTTGATAAAGTTATGGACTCTCTAAGTCCAATTTTGAGTCACTCTGTTACAAGTCCTCGGAAAACTAAAAATAACTGACATGAAAATGGGTCAAAAATTTGATCAACGTTAAATTGAACAAGAAAGGAAAGCTAACTTCGGGCGGAGCCGAAGTTGATATACCCTTGCAGAATACTCTGTAAATTATATTCTCCAAAATTATTCATATGATGCATTCTTAATACTCATAAAAAATCCGAACTTCCTAACTTTAACAACAACAAAGTTATGGCATTTCCAATCGTTCAGTTATATGGCAGCTATAGGATATAGTCGGCCGATCCTTATGAAATTTGATAGGTCGGATTGATTGGATAAAAATAAAATCCATAGAAAATCCCAGCTTCCTAACTTTACAAACACCAAAGTTATGGCATTTCCGATCAATCAGTTATATGGCAGCTATAGGATATAGTCGGCCGATCCCGGCCGTTCCGACATATATACTGCGTGCAAAGGAAAGAAGGGTGTGTGCAAAGTTTCAGTTCGATATCTTTAAAACTGAGAGACTAGTTTGCGTAGAAACAGACAGACGGACAGACAGACGGACAGACGGACATGGCTATATCAACTCAGGAGGTGATCCTGATCAAGAATATATATACTTTATAGGGTCGGAGATGTCTCCTTCACTGCGTTGCACACTTTTGACCAAAATTATAATACCCTCTGCAAGGGTATAAAAATTTGAATGCAGATTTTTAGAGAATCGAATCAGAAGTCTTTAGAGGTATGCCACTTTGGAATCGGCTTAAGTTTGGTAAATTTATGGACTCTCGAAGTTCAATTTTGGGTCAAAGTTAAACAAGTCAAATTAGAAATAACTGACATGAAAATGGGTCAAAAATTTGATCAACGTTAAATTGAAAAATTTGAATGCAGATTTTTAGAGAATCGAATCAGAAGTCTTTAGAGGTATGCCACTTTGGAAACGGCTTAAGTTTGGTAAAGTTATGGACTCTCTAAGTCCAATTTTTAGTCACTCTGTTACAAGTCCTCGGAAATCTAGAAATAACTGACATGAAAATGGGTCAAAAATTTGATCAACGTTAAATTGAAAAATTTGAATGCAGATTTTTAGAGAATCGAATCAGAAGTCCTTAGAGGTATGCGGCTTTGGAATCGGCTTAAGTTTGGTAAAGTTATGGACTCTCGAAGTTCAATTTTGGGTCAAAGTTAAACAAGTCAAATTAGAAATAACTGACATAAAAATGGGTGAAAAATTTGATCAAAGTTAAATTGAACAAGAAAGGAAAGCTAACTTCGGGCGGACCCGAAGTTGATATACCCTTGCAGAATACTCTGTAAATTATATTCTCCAAAATTATTCATATGATGCATTCTTAATACTCATCAAAAATCCCAACTTCCTAACTTTAAAAACACCAAAGTTATGGCATTTCAAATCGTTCAGTTATATGGCAGCTATAGGATATAGTCGACCGATCCTTATGAAATTTGATAGGTCGGATTGATTGGCTAAAAATAAAACCCATAGAAAATCCCAACTTCCTAACTTAAGAAACACCAAAGTTATGGCATTTCCGATCGTTCAGTTATATGGCAGCTATAAGATATAGTCGGCCGATTCTCATGAAATTCGGTAGGTCAGATTGATTGGCCAAAAATAAAACCTATAGAAAATCTCAACTTCCTAACTTTACAAACACCAAAGTTATGGCATTTCCGATCGTTCAGTTATATGACAGCTATAGGATATAGTCGTCCGATCCCGGCCGTTCCGACTTATATACTGCGTGCAAAGGAAAGAAGGGTGTGTGCAAAGTTTCAATTCGATATCTTTAAAACTGAGAGACTAGTTCGCGTAGAAACAGACAGACGGACAGACAGACGGACAGACGGACAGACGGACATGGCTATATCAACTCAGGAGGTGATCCTGATCAAGAATATATATACTTTATAGGGTCGGAGATGTCTCCTTCACTGCGTTGCACACTTTTGACCAAAATTATAATACCCTCTGCAAGGGTATAAAAATTTGAATGCAGATTTTTAGAGAATCGAATCAGAAGTCTTTAGAGGTATGCGGCTTTGGAATCGGCTTAAGTTTGGTAAAGTTATGGACTCTCGAAGTTCCATTTTGGGTCAAAGTTTACAAGTCAAATTAGAAATAACTGACATAAGAATGGGTGAAAAATTTGATCAAAGTTAAATTGAAAAATTTGAATGCAGATTTTAGAGAATCGAATCAGAAGTCTTTAGAGGTATGCCACTTTGGAATCGGCTTAAGTTTGGTAAAGTTATGGACTCTCTAAATCCAATTTTAAGTCACTCTGTTACAAGTCCTCGGAAATCTAGAAATAACTCACATGAAAATGGGTCAAAACTTTGATCAACGTTAAATTGAAAAATTTGAATGCAGATTTTTAGAGAATCGAATCAGAAGTCTTTAGAGGTATGCGGCTTTGGAATCGGCTTAAGTTTGGTAAAGTTATGGACTCTCGAAGTTCCATTTTGGGTCAAAGTTTACAAGTCAAATTAGAAATAACTGACATAAAAATGGGTGAAAAATTTGATCAAAGTTAAATTGAAAAATTTGAATGCAGATTTTTAGAGAATCGAATCAGAAGTCTTTAGAGGTATGCCACTTTGCAATCGGCTTAAGTTTGGTAAAGTTATGGACTCTCTAAGTCCAATTTTAAGTCACTCTGTTACAAGTCCTCGGAAATCTAGAAATAACTGACATGAAAATGGGTCAAAAAATTAATCGACGTTAAATTGAAAAATTTGAATGCAGATTTTTAGAGAATCGAATCAGAAGTCTTTAGAGGTATGCCACTTTGCAATCGCAATTTTGGGTCAAAGTTAAACAAGTCAAATTAGAAATAACTGACATAAAAATGGGTGAAAAATTTGATCAAAGTTAAATTGAACAAGAAAGGAAAGCTAACTTCGGGCGGAGCCGAAGTTGATATACCCTTGCAGAATACTCTGTAAATTATATTCTCCAAAATTATTCATATAATGCATTCTTAATACTCATAAAAAATCCCAACTTCCTAACTTTACAAACACGAAAGTTATGGCATTTCCGATCAATCAGTTATATGGCAGCTATAGGATATAGTCGGCCGATCCTTATGAAATTTGGTAGGTCGGATTGATTGGCCAAATATAAAACCCATAGAAAATCCCAACTTCCTAACTTTACAAACACGAAAGTTATGGCATTTCCGATCAATCAGTTATATGGCAGCTATAGGATATAGTCGGCCGATCCTTATGAAATTTGGTAGGTCGGATTGATTGGCCAAATATAAAACCCATAGAAAATCTCAACTTCTTAACTTTACAAACACGAAAGTTATGGCATTTCCGATCAATCAGTTATATGGCAGCTATAGGATATACTCGGCCGATCCCGGCCGTTCCGACTTATATACTGCGTGCAAAGGAAAGAAGGGTGTGTGCAAAGTTTCAATTCGATAGCTTTAAAACTGAGAGACTAGTTTGCGTAGAAACAGACAGACGGACAGACGGACAGACGGACAGACAGACGGACAGACGGACAGACGGACATGGCTATATCAACTCAGGAGGTGATCCTGATCAAGAATATATATACTTTATAGGGTCGGAGACGTCTCCTTCACTGCGTTGCACACTTTTGACCAAAATTATAATACCCTCTGCAAGGGTATAAAAATTTGAATGCAGATTTTTAGAGAATCGAATCAGAAGTCTTTAGAGGTATGCCACTTTGGAATCGGCTTAAGTTTGGTTAAGTTATGGAACTCTAAGTCGAATTTTGAGTCACTCTTTTACAAGTCATCGGAAAATTAGAAATAACTCACATGAAAATGGGTCAAAACTTTGATCAACGTTAAATTGAAAAATTTGAATGCAGATTTTTAGAGAATCGAATCAGAAGTCTTTAGAGGTATGCGGCTTTGGAATCGGCTTAAGTTTGGTAAAGTTATGGACTCTCGAAGTTCCATTTTGGGTCAAAGTTTACAATTCAAATTAGAAATAACTGACATAAGAATGGGTGAAAAATTTGATCAAAGTTAAATTGAAAAATTTGAATGCAGATTTTTAGAGAATCGAATCAGAAGTCTTTAGAGGTATGCCACTTTGGAATCGGCTTAAGTTTGGTAAAGTTATGGACTCTCGAAGTTCCATTTTGGGTCAAAGTTTACAAGTCAAATTAGAAATAACTGACATAAAAATGGGTGAAAAATTTGATCAAAGTTAAATTGAAAAATTTGAATGCAGATTTTTAGAGAATCGAATCAGAAGTCTTTAGAGGTATGCCACTTTGCAATCGGCTTAAGTTTGGTAAAGTTATGGACTCTCGAAGTTCAATTTTCGGTCAAAGTTAAACAAGTCAAATTAGAAATAACTGACATGAAAATGGGTGAAAAATTTGATCAAAGTTAAATTGAACAAGAAAGGAAAGCTAACTTCGGGCGGAGCCGAAGTTGATATACCCTTGCAGAATACTCTGTAAATTATATTCTCCAAAATTATGCATATGATGCATTCTTAACACTCATAAAAGTCCCAACTTCCTAACTTTAAAAACACCAAAGTTATGGCATTTCCAATCGTTCAGTTATATGGCAGCTATAGAATATAGTCGGCCGATCCTTTTGCAATTTGGTATGTCGGATTGATTGGCCAAAAATAAATACCATAGAAAATCCCAACTTCCTAACTTAACAAACACCAAAGTTATGGCATTTCCGATCAATCAGTTATATGGCGGCTATAGGATATAGTCGGCCGATCCTTTTGAAATTTGGTGGGTCAGATTAATTGGCCAAATATAAAACCCATAGAAAATCCCAACTTCCTAACATTACAAACACCAAAGTTATGGCATTTCCGATCGTTCAGTTATATGGCAGCTATAGGATATAGTCGGCCGATCCCGGCCGTTCCGACTTATATACTGCGTGCAAAGGAAAGAAGGGTGTGTGCAAAGTTTCAATTCGATATCTTTAAAACTGAGAGACTAGTTCGCGTAGAAACAGACAGACGGACAGACAGACGGACAGACGGACAGACGGACAGACGGACGGACGGACAGACGGACAGACGGACAGACGGACAGACGGACATGGCTATATCAACTCAGGAGGTGATCCTGATCAAGAATATATATACTTTATAGGGTCGGAGATGTCTCCTTCACTGCGTTGCACACTTTTGACCAAAATTATAATACCCTCTGCAAGGGTATAAAAATTTGAATGCAGATTTTTAGAGAATCGAATCAGAAGTCTTTAGAGGTATGCCACTTTGGAATCGGCTTAAGTTTGATTAAGTTATGGACTCTCGAAGTTCAATTTTGGGTCAAAGTTAAACAAGTCAAATTAGAAATAACTGACATAAAAATGGGTGAAAAATTTGATCAAAGTTAAATTGAACAAGAAAGGAAAGCTAACTTCGGGCGGAGCCGAAGTTGATATACCCTTGCAGAATATTCTGTAAATTATATTCTCCAAAATTATTTATATGATGCATTCTTAATACTCATAAAAAATCCCAACTTCCCAACTTTAAAAACACCAAAGTTATGGCATTTCCAATCGTTCAGTTATATGGCAGCTACAAGATATAGTCGGCCGATCCTTATGAAATTTGGTAGGTCGGATTGATTGGCGAAAAATTAAACCCATAGATAATCCCAACTTTCTAACTTTACAAACACCAAAGTTATGGCATTTCCGATCAATCAGTTATATGGCGGCTATAGGATATAGTCGCCCGATCCTTATGAAATTTGATAGTTCAGACTGATTGGCCAAAAATAAAACCCATAGAAAATTACAACTTCTTAACTTCAAAAACACCAAAGTTATGGCATTTCCGATCGTTCAGTTATATGACAGCTATACGATATAGTGGCCCGATCCGGCTCGTTCCGACTTATATACTACCTGCAATAGAAAGACAACTTTTGGGAAAGTTTCAAGCAGATAGCTTTAAAACTGAGGGACTAGTTTGCGTAGAAACGGACGGACGGACAGCTTTTTAGAGAATCGAATCAGAAGTCTTTAGAGGTATGCCACTTTGGAATCGGCTTAAGTTTGGTAAAGTTATGGACTCTCGAAGTTCAATTTTGGGTCAAAGTTAAACAAGTCAAATTAGAAATAACTGACATAAAAATGGGTGAAAAATTTGATCAAAGTTAAATTGAACAAGAAAGGAAAGCTAACTTCGGGCGGAGCCGAAGTTGAAATACCCTTGCAGAATATTCTGCAAATTATATTCTCCAAAATTATTCATATGATGCATTCTTTATACTCATAAAAATCCCAACTTCCTAACTTTAAAAACACCAAAGTTATGGCATTTCCAATCGTTCAGTTATGTATATGGCAGCTATAGAATATAGTCGGCTGATCCTTATGAAATTTGATATGTCGGATTGATTGGGCAAAAAATAAAACCCATAGAAAATTCCAACTTCCTAACTTAACAAACACTTAAGTTATGGCATTTCCGATCAATCAGTTATATGGCAGCTATAAGATATAGTCGACCGATCCTTATGAAATTTGGTAGGTCGGATTGATTGGCCAAATATAAAACCCATAGAAAATCCCAACTTCCTAACTTAACAAACAGCAGAGTTATGGCATTTCCGATCAATCAGTTATATGGCAGCTATAGGATATAGTCGGCCGATCCCGGCCGTTCCGACTTATATACTGCGTGCAAAGGAAAGAAGGGTGGGTGCAAAGTTTCAATTCGATATCTTTAAAACTGAGAGACTAGTTCGCGTTGAAACAGACAGACGGACAGACAGACGGACAGACAGACGGACAGACAGACGGACAGACAGACGGACAGCCGGACAGACGGACATGGCTACATCAACTCAGGAGGTGATCCTGATCAAGAATATATATACTTTATAGGGTCGGAGATGTCTCCTTCACTGCGTTGCACACTTTTGACCAAAATTATAATACCCTCTGCAAGGGTATAAAAATGTATCGGCGATAGATTCAAAATAATATTTAATAAATCTATTTCTCAAAAGTTTGCATTACCATTAAGGAAAAGTTCGAGGGGGTTGAATTTTATTGATTGATTTTATATTCTATGACATATTCTATGACATATTCTATGACTAAGTACAAATTTTCTTATATGTACCAGTGCTCAATAACAATTCTAAATTAGGTTTAAAATTAAATCTGAAAAACACACCAAAGATCCTTATGAAATTTGGTATGTCTGATACATTGACCAAATAAAAAACCAATACAAAATCCCAATTTCCTAACTTTAAAAACACCAATGTTATGGCATTTCCGATCGTTCAGTTAAATGGCAGCTATAGAATATAGTCGTCCGATCCTTATGAAATTTGGTAGGTCAGATTGATTGGCCAAATATAAAACCCATAAAAAATCCCAATATCCTAACTTTAAAAATAAAAAAAACACCAATGTTATGGCATTTCCGATCGTTCAGTTATATGGCAGCTATAGAATATAGTCGACCGATCCTTTTAAAATTTGGTAGGTCAGATTGATTGGCCAAATATAGAACCCATAAAAATCCCAACTTCCTAACTTTAAAAACACCAAAGTTATGGCATTTCTGATCGTTCAGTTATATCGCAGCTATAGGATTTAGTCGACCGATCCATATGAAATTGGGAACGTCGGATTGATTGGCCAAAAATACAACCCATAGAAAATCCCAACTTCCTAACTTTACAAACACCAAAGTTATGGCATTTCGGATTAATCAGTTATATGGCAGCTATAGGATATAGTCGGCCGATCCTTATGAAATTTGGTAGGTCGGATTGATTGGCCAAATTTAAAACCCATAGAAAGTCCCAACTTCCTAACTTTACAAACACGAAAGTTATGGCATTTCCGATCAATCAGTTATATGGCAGCTATAGGATATAGTCGGCCGATCCCGGCCGTTCCGACTTATATACTGCGTGCAAAGGAAAGAAGGGTGTGTGCAAAGTTTCAATTCGATAGCTTTAAAACTGAGCGACTAGTTTGCGTAGAAACAGACAGACGGACAGACAGACGGACAGACAGACGGACAGACGGACAGACGGACAGACGGACATGGCTATATCAACTCAGGAGGTGATCCTGATCAAGAATATATATACTTTATATGGTCGGAGATGTCTCCTTCACTGCGTTGCACACTTTTGACCAAAATTATAATACCCTCTGCAAGGGTATAAAAATTTGAATGCAGATTTTTAGAGAATCGAATCAGAAGTCTTTAGAGGTATGCCACTTTGGAATTGGCTTAAGTTTGGTTAAGTTATGGAACTCTAAGTCCAATTTTGAGTCACTCTGTTACAATTCATCGGAAAACTAGAAATAACTGACATGAAAATGGGTCAAAAATTTGATCAACGTTAAATTGAAAAATTTGAATGCAGATTTTTAGAGAATCGAATCAGAAGTCTTTAGAGGTATGCGGCTTTGGAATCGGCTTAAGTTTGGTAAAGTTATGGACTCTCGAAGTTCAATTTTGGGTCAACGTTAAATAAGTCAAATTAGAAAAATTTGATCAACGTTAAATTGAACAAGAAAGGAAAGCTAACTTCGGGCGGAGCCGAAGTTGAAATACCCTTGCAGAATATTCTGCAAATTATATTCTCCAAAATTATTCATATGATGCATTCTTTATACTCATAAAAAATCCCAACTTCCTAACTTTAAAAACACCAAAGTTATGGCATTTCCAATCGTTCAGTTATGTATATGGCAGCTATAGAATATAGTCGGCTGATCCTTATGAAATTTGATATGTCGGATTGATTGGGCAAAAAATAAAACCCATAGAAAATTCCAACTTCCTAACTTAACAAACACTTAAGTTATGGCATTTCCGATCAATCAGTTATATGGCAGCTATAAGATATAGTCGACCGATCCTTATGAAATTTGGTAGGTCGGATTGATTGGCCAAATATAAAACCCATAGAAAATCCCAACTTCCTAACTTAACAAACAGCAGAGTTATGGCATTTCCGATCAATCAGTTATATGGCAGCTATAGGATATAGTCGGCCGATCCCGGCCGTTCCGACTTATATACTGCGTGCAAAGGAAAGAAGGGTGGGTGCAAAGTTTCAATTCGATATCTTTAAAACTGAGAGACTAGTTCGCGTAGAAACAGACAGACGGACAGACAGACGGACAGACAGACGGACAGAAAGACGGACAGACGGACAGACGGACAGACGGACAGACGGACATGGCTATATCAACTCAGGAGGTGATCCTGATCAAGAATATATATACTTTATAGGGTCGGAGATGTCTCCTTCACTGCGTTGCACACTTTTGACCAAAATTATAATACCCTCTGCAAGGGTATAAAAATGTATCGGCGATAGATTCAAAATAATATTTAATAAATCTATTTCTCAAAAGTTTGCATTACCATTAAGGAAAAGTTCGAGGGGGTTGAATTTTATTGATTGATTTTATATTCTATGACATATTCTATGACATATTCTATGACTAAGTACAAATTTTCTTATATGTACCAGTGCTCAATAACAATTCTAAATTAGGTTTAAAATTAAATCTGAAAAACACACCAAAGATCCTTATGAAATTTGGTATGTCTGATACATTGACCAAATAAAAAACCAATACAAAATCCCAATTTCCTAACTTTAAAAACACCAATGTTATGGCATTTCCGATCGTTCAGTTAAATGGCAGCTATAGAATATAGTCGTCCGATCCTTATGAAATTTGGTAGGTCAGATTGATTGGCCAAATATAAAACCCATAAAAAATCCCAATATCCTAACTTTAAAAATAAACAAGAAAGGAAAGCTAACTTCGGGCGGAGCCGAAGTTGAAATACCCTTGCAGAATATTCTGCAAATTATATTCTCCAAAATTATTCATATGATGCATTCTTAATACTCATAAAAAATCCCAACTTCCTAACTTTAAAAACACCAAAGTTATGGCATTTCCAATCGTTCAGTTATGTATATGGCAGCTATAGAATATAGTCGGCCGATCCTTATGAAATTTGATATGTCGGATTGATTGGGCAAAAAATAAAACCCATAGAAAATTCCAACTTCCTAACTTAACAAACACTTAAGTTATGGCATTTCCGATCAATCAGTTATATGGCAGCTATAAGATATAGTCGACCGATCCTTATGAAATTTGGTAGGTCGGATTGATTGGCCAAATATAAAACCCATAGAAAATCCCAACTTCCTAACTTAACAAACAGCAGAGTTATGGCATTTCCGATCAATCAGTTATATGGCAGCTATAGGATATAGTCGGCCGATCCCGGCCGTTCCGACTTATATACTGCGTGCAAAGGAAAGAAGGGTGTGTGCAAAGTTTCAATTCGATAGCTTTAAAACTGAGCGACTAGTTTGCGTAGAAACAGACAGACGGACAGACAGACGGACAGACAGACGGACAGACAGACGGACAGACAGACGGACAGACAGACGGACAGACAGACGGACAGACAGACGGACAGACAGACGGACAGACGGACATGGCTATATCAACTCAGGAGGTGATCCTGATCAAGAATATATATACTTTATATGGTCGGAGATGTCTCCTTCACTGCGTTGCACACTTTTGACCAAAATTATAATACCCTCTGCAAGGGTATAAAAAAAACAACAATGTTATGGCATTTCCGATCGTTCAGTTATATGGCAGCTATAGAATATAGTCGACCGATCCTTTTAAAATTTGGTAGGTCAGATTGATTGGCCAAATATAGAACCCATAAAAAATCCCAACTTCCTAACTTTAAAAACACCAAAGTTATGGCATTTCTGATCGTTCAGTTATATCGCAGCTATAGGATATAGTCGACCGATCCATATGAAATTGGGAACGTCGGATTGATTGGCCAAAAATACAACCCATAGAAAATCCCAACTTCCTAACTTTACAAACACCAAAGTTATGGCATTTCGGATTAATCAGTTATATGGCAGCTATAGGATATAGTCGGCCGATCCTTATGAAATTTGGTAGGTCGGATTGATTGGCCAAATTTAAAACCCATAGAAAGTCCCATATTCCTAACTTTACAAACACGAAAGTTATGGCATTTCCGATCAATCAGTTATATGGCAGCTATAGGATATAGTCGGCCGATCCCGGCCGTTCCGACTTATATACTGCGTGCAAAGGAAAGAAGGGTGTGTGCAAAGTTTCAATTCGATAGCTTTAAAACTGAGCGACTAGTTTGCGTAGAAACAGACAGACGGACAGACAGACGGACAGACAGACGGACAGACGGACGGACAGACAGACGGACAGACGGACAGACGGACAGACGGACATGGCTATATCAACTCAGGAGGTGATCCTGATCAAGAATATATATACTTTATATGGTCGGAGATGTCTCCTTCACTGCGTTGCACACTTTTGACCAAAATTATAATACCCTCTGCAAGGGTATAAAAACACCAATGTTATGGCATTTCCGATCGTTCAGTTATATGGCAGCTATAGAATATAGTCGACCGATCCTTTTAAAATTTGGTAGGTCAGATTGATTGGCCAAATATAGAACCCATAAAAAATCCCAACTTCCTAACTTTAAAAACACCAAAGTTATGGCATTTCTGATCGTTCAGTTATATCGCAGCTATAGGATATAGTCGACCGATCCATATGAAATTGGGAACGTCGGATTGATTGGCCAAAAATACAACCCATAGAAAATCCCAACTTCCTAACTTTACAAACACCAAAGTTATGGCATTTCGGATTAATCAGTTATATGGCAGCTATAGGATATAGTCGGCCGATCCTTATGAAATTTGGTAGGTCGGATTGATTGGCCAAATTTAAAACCCATAGAAAGTCCCAACTTCCTAACTTTACAAACACGAAAGTTATGGCATTTCCGATCAATCAGTTATATGGCAGCTATAGGATATAGTCGGCCGATCCCGGCCGTTCCGACTTATATACTGCGTGCAAAGGAAAGAAGGGTGTGTGCAAAGTTTCAATTCGATAGCTTTAAAACTGAGCGACTAGTTTGCGTAGAAACAGACAGACGGACAGACAGACGGACAGACAGACGGACAGACAGACGGACAGACGGACATGGCTATATCAACTCAGGAGGTGATCCTGATCAAGAATATATATACTTTATATGGTCGGAGATGTCTCCTTCACTGCGTTGCACACTTTTGACCAAAATTATAATACCCTCTGCAAGGGTATAAAAAAACACCAATGTTATGGCATTTCCAATCGTTCAGTTATATGGCAGCTATAGAATATAGTCGACCGATCCTTTTAAAATTTGGTAGGTCAGATTGATTGGCCAAATATAGAACCCATAAAAATCCCAACTTCCTAACTTTAAAAACACCAAAGTTATGGCATTTCTGATCGTTCAGTTATATCGCAGCTATAGGATTTAGTCGACCGATCCATATGAAATTGGGAACGTCGGATTGATTGGCCAAAAATACAACCCATAGAAAATCCCAACTTCCTAACTTTACAAACACCAAAGTTATGGCATTTCGGATTAATCAGTTATATGGCAGCTATAGGATATAAAAAATCCCAACTTCCTAACTTTAAAAACACCAAAGTTATGGCATTTCTGATCGTTCAGTTATATCGCAGCTATAGGATATAGTCGACCGATCCATATGAAATTGGGAACGTCGGATTGATTGGCCAAAAATACAACCCATAGAAAATCCCAACTTCCTAACTTTACAAACACCAAAGTTATGGCATTTCGGATCAATCAGTTATATGGCAGCTATAGCATATAGTCGGCCGATCCTTATGAAATTCGGCATGTCGGATTGATTAGCCAAATATAAAACCCATAGAAAATCCCAACATTCTAACTTTACAAACACCAAAGTTATGGCATTTCCGATCAATCAGTTATATGGCAGCTATAGGATATAGTCGGCCGATCCTTATGAAATTCGGCATGTCGGATTGATTAGCCAAATATAAAACCCTTAGAAAATCCCAACATTCTAACTTGACAAACACCAAAGATATGGCATTTCCGATCAATCAGTTATATGGCAGCTATAGGATATAGTCGGCCGTTCCGACATATATACTGCGTGCAAAGGAAAGAAGGGTATGTGCAAAGTTTCAATTCGATAGCTTTAAAACTGAGAGACTAGTTTGCGTAGAAACAGACAGACGGACAGACAGACGGACAGACAGACTGACAGACGGACAGACGGACATGGCTATATCAACTCAGGAGGTGATCCTGATCAAGAATATATATACTTTATAGGGTCGGAGATGTCTCCTTCACTGCGTTGCACACTTTTGACCAAAATTATAATACCCTCTGCAAGGGTATAAAAATTTGAATGCAGATTTTTAGAGAATCGAATCAGAAGTCTTTAGAGGTATACCACTTTGGAATCGGCTTAAGTTTGATAAAGTTATGGACTCTCTAAGTCCAATTTTGAGTCACTCTGTTACAAGTCCTCGAAAAACTAAAAATAACTGACATGAAAATGGGTCAAAAATTTGATCAACGTTAAATTGAACAAGAAAGGAAAGCTAACTTCGGGCGGAGCCGAAGTTGAAATACCCTTGCAGAATATTCTGCAAATTATATTCTCCAAAATTATTCATATGATGCATTCTTAATACTCATAAAAAATCCCACCTTCCTAACTTTAAAAACACCAAAGTTATGGCATTTCCAATCGTTCAGTTATGTATATGGCAGCTACAGGATATAGTCGGCCGATCCATATGAAATTTGGTTGGTCGGATTAATTGGCCAAAAATAAAACCCATAGGAAATTCCAACTTTCTAACTTTACAAACACCAAAGTTATTTAATTTCCGATCAATCAGTTATATGGCAGCTATAGGATATAGTCGGCCGATCCTTATGAAATTTGAAATGTCGGATTGATTGGGCAAAAATAAAACCCATAGAAAATCCCAACTTTCTAACTTAACAAACACCAAAGTTATGGCATTTCGGATCAATCAGTTATATGGCAGCTATAAGATATAGTCGGCCGATCCATATGAAATTTGGTAGGTCGGATTAATTGGCCCAATTTAAAACCCATAGAAAATCCCAACTTCCTAACTTTACAAACACCAAAGTTATGGCATTTCCGATCAATCAGTTATATAGCCGCTATAGGATATAGTCGGCCGATCCTTTTGAAATTTGGTACGTCGGATTGATTGGCCAAATATAAAACCCATAGAAAGTCCCAACTTCCTAACTTAACAAACAGCAGAGTTATGCCATTTCCGATTAATCAGTTATATGGCAGCTATAGGATATAGTCGGCCGATCCCGGCCGTTCCGACATATATACTGCGTGCAAAGGAAAGAAGGGTATGTGCAAAGTTTCAATTCGATAGCTTTAAAACTGAGAGACTAGTTTGCGTAGAAACAGACAGACGGACAGACAGACGGACAAACGGACAGACGGACATGGCTATATCAACTCAGGAGGTGATCCTGATCAAGAATATATATACTTTATAGGGTCGGAGATGTCTCCTTCACTGCGTTGCACACTTTTGACCAAAATTATAATACCCTCTGCAAGGGTATAAAAATTTGAATGCAGATTTTTAGAGAATCGAATCAGAAGTCTTTAGAGGTATACCACTTTGGAATCGGCTTAAGTTTGATAAAGTTATGGACTCTCTAAGTCCAATTTTGAGTCACTCTGTTACAAGTCCTCGAAAAACTAAAAATAACTGACATGAAAATGGGTCAAAAATTTGATCAACGTTAAATTGAACAAGAAAGGAAAGCTAACTTCGGGCGGAGCCGAAGTTGAAATACCCTTGCAGAATATTCTGCAAATTATATTCTCCAAAATTATTCATATGATGCATTCTTAATACTCATAAAAAATCCCACCTTCCTAACTTTAAAAACACCAAAGTTATGGCATTTCCAATCGTTCAGTTATGTATATGGCAGCTACAGGATATAGTCGGCCGATCCATATGAAATTTGGTTGGTCGGATTAATTGGCCAAAAATAAAACCCATAGGAAATTCCAACTTTCTAACTTTACAAACACCAAAGTTATTTAATTTCCGATCAATCAGTTATATGGCAGCTATAGGATATAGTCGGCCGATCCTTATGAAATTTGATATGTCGGATTGATTGGGCAAAAATAAAACCCATAGAAAATCCCAACTTTCTAACTTAACAAACACCAAAGTTATGGCATTTCGGATCAATCAGTTATATGGCAGCTATAAGATATAGTCGGCCGATCCCGGCCGTTCCGACTTATATACTGCGTGCAAAGAAAAGAAGGGTGTGTGCAAAGTTTGAATTCGATATCTTTAAAACTGAGAGACTAGTTCGCGTAGAAACAGACAGACGGACAGACAGACGGACAGACAGACGGACAGACAAACGGACAGACAGACGGACAGACGGACATGGCTATATCAACTCAGGAGGTGATCCTGATCAAGAATATATATACTTTATAGGGTCGGATATGTCTCCTTCACTGCGTTGCACACTTTTGACCAAAATTATAATACCCTCTGCAAGGGTATAAAAATTTGAATGCAGATTTTTAGAGAATCGAATCAGAAGTCTTTAGAGGTATTCCACATTTGCAATCGGCTTTAGCTTCGTAAAGTTATGGACTCTCGAAGTTCAATTTTGGGTCAAAGTTAAACAAGTCAAGTTAGAAATAACTGACATTAAAAACACCAAAGTTATGACATTTCCAATCGTTCAGTTATATGGCAGCTATAGGATATAGTCGGCCGATCCTTATGAAATTCGGCATGTCGGATTGATTAGCCAAATATAAAACCCTTAGAAAATCCCAACATTCTAACTTTACAAACACCAAAGATATGGCATTTCCGATCAATCAGTTATATGGCAGCTATAGGATATAGTCGGCCGATCCCGGCCGTTCCGACATATATACTGCGTGCAAAGGAAAGAAGGGTATGTGCAAAGTTTCAATTCGATAGCTTTAAAACTGAGAGACTAGTTTGCGTAGAAACAGACAGACGGACAGACAGACGGACAGACAGACGGACAGACAGACGGACAGACGGACAGACGGACATGGCTATATCAACTCAGGAGGTGATCCTGCTCAAGAATATATATACTTTATAGGGTCGGAGATGTCTCCTTCACTGCGTTGCACACTTTTGACCAAAATTATAATACCCTCTGCAAGGGTATAAAAATTTGAATGCAGATTTTTAGAGAATCGAATCAGAAGTCTTTAGAGGTATGCCACTTTGGAATCGGCTTAAGTTTGATAAAGTTATGGACTCTCTAAGTCCAATTTTGAGTCACTCTGTTACAAGTCCTCGGAAAACTAAAAATAACTGACATGAAAATGGGTCAAAAATTTGATCAACGTTAAATTGAACAAGAAAGGAAAGCTAACTTCGGGCGGAGCCGAAGTTGATATACCCTTGCAGAATACTCTGTAAATTATATTCTCCAAAATTATTCATATGATGCATTCTTAATACTCATAAAAATCCGAACTTCCTAACTTTAACAACAACAAAGTTATGGCATTTCCAATCGTTCAGTTATATGGCAGCTATAGGATATAGTCGGCCGATCCTTATGAAATTTGATAGGTCGGATTGATTGGATAAAAATAAAATCCATAGAAAATCCCAGCTTCCTAACTTTACAAACACCAAAGTTATGGCATTTCCGATCAATCAGTTATATAGCAGCTATAGGATATAGTCGGCCGATCCTTATGAAATTTGGTAGGTCGGATTGATTGGCCAAAAATAAAACCCATAGAAAATCCCAGCTTCCTAACTTTACAAACACCAAAGTTATGGCATTTCCGATCAATCAGTTATATGGCAGCTATAGGATATAGTCGGCCGATCCCGGCCGTTCCGACATATATACTGCGTGCAAAGGAAAGAAGGGTGTGTGCAAAGTTTCAGTTCGATATCTTTAAAACTGAGAGACTAGTTTGCGTAGAAACAGACAGACGGACAGACAGACGGACAGACGGACATGGCTATATCAACTCAGGAGGTGATCCTGATCAAGAATATATATACTTTATAGGGTCGGAGATGTCTCCTTCACTGCGTTGCACACTTTTGACCAAAATTATAATACCCTCTGCAAGGGTATAAAAATTTGAATGCAGATTTTTAGAGAATCGAATCAGAAGTCTTTAGAGGTATGCCACTTTGGAATCGGCTTAAGTTTGGTAAATTTATGGACTCTCGAAGTTCAATTTTGGGTCAAAGTTAAACAAGTCAAATTAGAAATAACTGACATGAAAATGGGTCAAAAATTTGATCAACGTTAAATTGAAAAATTTGAATGCAGATTTTTAGAGAATCGAATCAGAAGTCTTTAGAGGTATGCCACTTTGGAAACGGCTTAAGTTTGGTAAAGTTATGGACTCTCTAAGTCCAATTTTTAGTCACTCTGTTACAAGTCCTCGGAAATCTAGAAATAACTGACATGAAAATGGGTCAAAAATTTGATCAACGTTAAATTGAAAAATTTGAATGCAGATTTTTAGAGAATCGAATCAGAAGTCCTTAGAGGTATGCGGCTTTGGAATCGGCTTAAGTTTGGTAAAGTTATGGACTCTCGAAGTTCAATTTTGGGTCAAAGTTAAACAAGTCAAATTAGAAATAACTGACATAAAAATGGGTGAAAAATTTGATCAAAGTTAAATTGAACAAGAAAGGAAGGCTAACTTCGGGCGGACCCGAAGTTGATATACCCTTGCAGAATACTCTGTAAATTATATTCTCCAAAATTATTCATATGATGCATTCTTAATACTCATCAAAAATCCCAACTTCCTAACTTTAAAAACACCAAAGTTATGGCATTTCAAATCGTTCAGTTATATGGCAGCTATAGGATATAGTCGACCGATCCTTATGAAATTTGATAGGTCGGATTGATTGGCTAAAAATAAAACCCATAGAAAATCCCAACTTCCTAACTTAAGAAACACCAAAGTTATGGCATTTCCGATCGTTCAGTTATATGGCAGCTATAAGATATAGTCGGCCGATTCTCATGAAATTCGGTAGGTCAGATTGATTGGCCAAAAATAAAACCTATAGAAAATCTCAACTTCCTAACTTTACAAACACCAAAGTTATGGCATTTCCGATCGTTCAGTTATATGACAGCTATAGGATATAGTCGTCCGATCCCGGCCGTTCCGACTTATATACTGCGTGCAAAGGAAAGAAGGGTGTGTGCAAAGTTTCAATTCGATATCTTTAAAACTGAGAGACTAGTTCGCGTAGAAACAGACAGACGGACAGACAGACGGACAGACAGACGGACAGACGGACAGAGGTGATCCTGATCAAGAATATATATACTTTAAAGGGTCGGAGATGTCTCCTTCACTGCGTTGCACACTTTTGACCAAAATTATAATACCCTCTGCAAGGGTATAAAAATTTGAATGCAGATTTTTAGAGAATCGAATCAGAAGTCTTTAGAGGTATGCCACTTTGGAATCGGCTTAAGTTTGGTTAAGTTATGGAACTCTAAGTCGAATTTTGAGTCACTCTTTTACAAGTCATCGGAAAATTAGAAATAACTCACATGAAAATGGGTCAAAAATTTGATCAACGTTAAATTGAAAAATTTGAATGCAGATTTTTAGAGAATCGAATCAGAAGTCTTTAGAGGTATGCGGCTTTGGAATCGGCTTAAGTTTGGTAAAGTTATGGACTCTCGAAGTTCCATTTTGGGTCAAAGTTTACAAGTCAAATTAGAAATAACTGACATAAGAATGGGTGAAAAATTTGATCAAAGTTAAATTGAAAAATTTGAATGCAGATTTTTAGAGAATCGAATCAGAAGTCTTTAGAGGTATGCCACTTTGGAATCGGCTTAAGTTTGGTAAAGTTATGGACTCTCTAAATCCAATTTTAAGTCACTCTGTTACAAGTCCTCAGAAATCTAGAAATAACTCACATGAAAATGGGTCAAAACTTTGATCAACGTTAAATTGAAAAATTTGAATGCAGATTTTTAGAGAATCGAATCAGAAGTCTTTAGAGGTATGCGGCTTTGGAATCGGCTTAAGTTTGGTAAAGTTATGGACTCTCGAAGTTCCATTTTGGGTCAAAGTTTACAAGTCAAATTAGAAATAACTGACATAAAAATGGGTGAAAAATTTGATCAAAGTTAAATTGAAAAATTTGAATGCAGATTTTTAGAGAATCGAATCAGAAGTCTTTAGAGGTATGCCACTTTGCAATCGGCTTAAGTTTGGTAAAGTTATGGACTCTCTAAGTCCAATTTTAAGTCACTCTGTTACAAGTCCTCGGAAATCTAGAAATAACTGACATGAAAATGGGTCAAAAAATTAATCGACGTTAAATTGAAAAATTTGAATGCAGATTTTTAGAGAATCGAATCAGAAGTCTTTAGAGGTATGCCACTTTGCAATCGCAATTTTGGGTCAAAGTTAAACAAGTCAAATTAGAAATAACTGACATAAAAATGGGTGAAAAATTTGATCAAAGTTAAATTGAACCAGAAAGGAAAGCTAACTTCGGGCGGAGCCGAAGTTGATATACCCTTGCAGAATACTCTGTAAATTATATTCTCCAAAATTATTCATATAATGCATTCTTAATACTCATAAAAAATCCCAACTTCCTAACTTTACAAACACGAAAGTTATGGCATTTCCGATCAATCAGTTATATGGCAGCTATAGGATATAGTCGGCCGATCCTTATGAAATTTGGTAGGTCGGATTGATTGGCCAAATATAAAACCCATAGAAAATCCCAACTTCCTAACTTTACAAACACGAAAGTTATGGCATTTCCGATCAATCAGTTATATGGCAGCTATAGGATATAGTCGGCCGATCCTTATGAAATTTGGTAGGTCGGATTGATTGGCCAAATATAAAACCCATAGAAAATCTCAACTTCTTAACTTTACAAACACGAAAGTTATGGCATTTCCGATCAATCAGTTATATGGCAGCTATAGGATATACTCGGCCGATCCCGGCCGTTCCGACTTATATACTGCGTGCAAAGGAAAGAAGGGTGTGTGCAAAGTTTCAATTCGATAGCTTTAAAACTGAGAGACTAGTTTGCGTAGAAACAGACAGACGGACAGACGGACAGACAGACGGACAGACGGACATGGCTATATCAACTCAGGAGGTGATCCTGATCAAGAATATATATACTTTATAGGGTCGGAGACGTCTCCTTCACTGCGTTGCACACTTTTGACCAAAATTATAATACCCTCTGCAAGGGTATAAAAATTTGAATGCAGATTTTTAGAGAATCGAATCAGAAGTCTTTAGAGGTATGCCACTTTGGAATCGGCTTAAGTTTGGTTAAGTTATGGAACTCTAAGTCGAATTTTGAGTCACTCTTTTACAAGTCATCGGAAAATTAGAAATAACTCACATGAAAATGGGTCAAAACTTTGATCAACGTTAAATTGAAAAATTTGAATGCAGATTTTTAGAGAATCGAATCAGAAGTCTTTAGAGGTATGCGGCTTTGGAATCGGCTTAAGTTTGGTAAAGTTATGGACTCTCGAAGTTCCATTTTGGGTCAAAGTTTACAATTCAAATTAGAAATAACTGACATAAGAATGGGTGAAAAATTTGATCAAAGTTAAATTGAAAAATTTGAATGCAGATTTTTAGAGAATCGAATCAGAAGTCTTTAGAGGTATGCCACTTTGGAATCGGCTTAAGTTTGGTAAAGTTATGGACTCTCGAAGTTCCATTTTGGGTCAAAGTTTACAAGTCAAATTAGAAATAACTGACATAAAAATGGGTGAAAAATTTGATCAAAGTTAAATTGAAAAATTTGAATGCAGATTTTTAGAGAATCGAATCAGAAGTCTTTAGAGGTATGCCACTTTGCAATCGGCTTAAGTTTGGTAAAGTTATGGACTCTCGAAGTTCAATTTTCGGTCAAAGTTAAACAAGTCAAATTAGAAATAACTGACATGAAAATGGGTGAAAAATTTGATCAAAGTTAAATTGAAAAATTTGAATGCAGATTTTTAGAGAATCGAATCAGAAGTCTTTAGAGGTATGCCACTTTGGAATCGGCTTAAGTTTGATTAAGTTATGGACTCTCGAAGTTCAATTTTGGGTCAAAGTTAAACAAGTCAAATTAGAAATAACTGACATAAAAATGGGTGAAAAATTTGATCAAAGTTAAATTGAACAAGAAAGGAAAGCTAACTTCGGGCGGAGCCGAAGTTGATATACCCTTGCAGAATATTCTGTAAATTATATTCTCCAAAATTATTTATATGATGCATTCTTAATACTCATAAAAAATCCCAACTTCCCAACTTTAAAAACACCAAAGTTATGGCATTTCCAATCGTTCAGTTATATGGCAGCTACAAGATATAGTCGGCCGATCCTTATGAAATTTGGTAGGTCGGATTGATTGGCGAAAAATTAAACCCATAGATAATCCCAACTTTCTAACTTTACAAACACCAAAGTTATGGCATTTCCGATCAATCAGTTATATGGCGGCTATAGGATATAGTCGCCCGATCCTTATGAAATTTGATAGTTCAGACTGATTGGCCAAAAATAAAACCCATAGAAAATTACAACTTCCTAACTTCAAAAACACCAAAGTTATGGCATTTCCGATCGTTCAGTTATATGACAGCTATACGATATAGTGGCCCGATCCGGCTCGTTCCGACTTATATACTACCTGCAATAGAAAGACAACTTTTGGGAAAGTTTCAAGCAGATAGCTTTAAAACTGAGGGACTAGTTTGCGTAGAAACGGACGGACGGACAGCTTTTTAGAGAATCGAATCAGAAGTCTTTAGAGGTATGCCACTTTGGAATCGGCTTAAGTTTGGTAAAGTTATGGACTCTCGAAGTTCAATTTTGGGTCAAAGTTAAACAAGTCAAATTAGAAATAACTGACATAAAAATGGGTGAAAAATTTGATCAAAGTTAAATTGAACAAGAAAGGAAAGCTAACTTCGGGCGGAGCCGAAGTTGAAATACCCTTGCAGAATATTCTGCAAATTATATTCTCCAAAATTATTCATATGATGCATTCTTTATACTCATAAAAAATCCCAACTTCCTAACTTTAAAAACACCAAAGTTATGGCATTTCCAATCGTTCAGTTATGTATATGGCAGCTATAGAATATAGTCGGCTGATCCTTATGAAATTTGATATGTCGGATTGATTGGGCAAAAAATAAAACCCATAGAAAATTCCAACTTCCTAACTTAACAAACAGCAGAGTTATGGCATTTCCGATCAATCAGTTATATGGCAGCTATAAGATATAGTCGACCGATCCTTATGAAATTTGGTAGGTCGGATTGATTGGCCAAATATAAAACCCATAGAAAATCCCAACTTCCTAACTTAACAAACAGCAGAGTTATGGCATTTCCGATCAATCAGTTATATGGCAGCTATAGGATATAGTCGGCCGATCCCGGCCGTTCCGACTTATATACTGCGTGCAAAGGAAAGAAGGGTGTGTGCAAAGTTTCAATTCGATATCTTTAAAACTGAGAGACTAGTTCGCGTTGAAACAGACAGACGGACAGACAGACGGACAGACAGACGGACAGACAGACGGACAGACAGACGGACAGACGGACAGACGGACATGGCTATATCAACTCAGGAGGTGATCCTGATCAAGAATATATATACTTTATAGGGTCGGAGATGTCTCCTTCACTGCGTTGCACACTTTTGACCAAAATTATAATACCCTCTGCAAGGGTATAAAAATGTATCGGCGATAGATTCAAAATAATATTTAATAAATCTATTTCTCAAAAGTTTGCATTACCATTAAGGAAAAGTTCGAGGGGGTTGAATTTTATTGATTGATTTTATATTCTATGACATATTCTATGACATATTCTATGACTAAGTACAAATTTTCTTATATGTACCAGTGCTCAATAACAATTCTAAATTAGGTTTAAAATTAAATCTGAAAAACACACCAAAGATCCTTATGAAATTTGGTATGTCTGATACATTGACCAAATAAAAAACCAATACAAAATCCCAATTTCCTAACTTTAAAAACACCAATGTTATGGCATTTCCGATCGTTCAGTTAAATGGCAGCTATAGAATATAGTCGTCCGATCCTTATGAAATTTGGTAGGTCAGATTGATTGGCCAAATATAAAACCCATAAAAAATCCCAATATCCTAACTTTAAAAATAAAAAAAACACCAATGTTATGGCATTTCCGATCGTTCAGTTATATGGCAGCTATAGAATATAGTCGACCGATCCTTTTAAAATTTGGTAGGTCAGATTGATTGGCCAAATATAGAACCCATAAAAAATCCCAACTTCCTAACTTTAAAAACACCAAAGTTATGGCATTTCTGATCGTTCAGTTATATCGCAGCTATAGGATTTAGTCGACCGATCCATATGAAATTGGGAACGTCGGATTGATTGGCCAAAAATACAACCCATAGAAAATCCCAACTTCCTAACTTTACAAACACCAAAGTTATGGCATTTCGGATTAATCAGTTATATGGCAGCTATAGGATATAGTCGGCCGATCCTTATGAAATTTGGTAGGTCGGATTGATTGGCCAAATTTAAAACCCATAGAAAGTCCCAACTTCCTAACTTTACAAACACGAAAGTTATGGCATTTCCGATCAATCAGTTATATGGCAGCTATAGGATATAGTCGGCCGATCCCGGCCGTTCCGACTTATATACTGCGTGCAAAGGAAAGAAGGGTGTGTGCAAAGTTTCAATTCGATAGCTTTAAAACTGAGCGACTAGTTTGCGTAGAAACAGACAGACGGACAGACAGACGGACAGACAGACGGACAGACGGACAGACGGACAGACGGACATGGCTATATCAACTCAGGAGGTGATCCTGATCAAGAATATATATACTTTATATGGTCGGAGATGTCTCCTTCACTGCGTTGCACACTTTTGACCAAAATTATAATACCCTCTGCAAGGGTATAAAAATTTGAATGCAGATTTTTAGAGAATCGAATCAGAAGTCTTTAGAGGTATGCCACTTTGGAATTGGCTTAAGTTTGGTTAAGTTATGGAACTCTAAGTCCAATTTTGAGTCACTCTGTTACAATTCATCGGAAAACTAGAAATAACTGACATGAAAATGGGTCAAAAATTTGATCAACGTTAAATTGAAAAATTTGAATGCAGATTTTTAGAGAATCGAATCAGAAGTCTTTAGAGGTATGCGGCTTTGGAATCGGCTTAAGTTTGGTAAAGTTATGGACTCTCGAAGTTCAATTTTGGGTCAACGTTAAATAAGTCAAATTAGAAAAATTTGATCAACGTTAAATTGAACAAGAAAGGAAAGCTAACTTCGGGCGGAGCCGAAGTTGAAATACCCTTGCAGAATATTCTGCAAATTATATTCTCCAAAATTATTCATATGATGCATTCTTTATACTCATAAAAAATCCCAACTTCCTAACTTTAAAAACACCAAAGTTATGGCATTTCCAATCGTTCAGTTATGTATATGGCAGCTATAGAATATAGTCGGCTGATCCTTATGAAATTTGATATGTCGGATTGATTGGGCAAAAAATAAAACCCATAGAAAATTCCAACTTCCTAACTTAACAAACACTTAAGTTATGGCATTTCCGATCAATCAGTTATATGGCAGCTATAAGATATAGTCGACCGATCCTTATGAAATTTGGTAGGTCGGATTGATTGGCCAAATATAAAACCCATAGAAAATCCCAACTTCCTAACTTAACAAACAGCAGAGTTATGGCATTTCCGATCAATCAGTTATATGGCAGCTATAGGATATAGTCGGCCGATCCCGGCCGTTCCGACTTATATACTGCGTGCAAAGGAAAGAAGGGTGGGTGCAAAGTTTCAATTCGATATCTTTAAAACTGAGAGACTAGTTCGCGTTGAAACAGACAGACGGACAGACAGACGGACAGACAGACGGACAGACAGACGGACAGACAGACGGACAGAAAGACGGACAGACGGACAGACGGACATGGCTATATCAACTCAGGAGGTGATCCTGATCAAGAATATATATACTTTATAGGGTCGGAGATGTCTCCTTCACTGCGTTGCACACTTTTGACCAAAATTATAATACCCTCTGCAAGGGTATAAAAATGTATCGGCGATAGATTCAAAATAATATTTAATAAATCTATTTCTCAAAAGTTTGCTTTACCATTAAGGAAAAGTTCGAGGGGGTTGAATTTTATTGATTGATTTTATATTCTATGACATATTCTATGACATATTCTATGACTAAGTACAAATTTTCTTATATGTACCAGTGCTCAATAACAATTCTAAATTAGGTTTAAAATTAAATCTGAAAAACACACCAAAGATCCTTATGAAATTTGGTATGTCTGATACATTGACCAAATAAAAAACCAATACAAAATCCCAATTTCCTAACTTTAAAAACACCAATGTTATGGCATTTCCGATCGTTCAGTTAAATGGCAGCTATAGAATATAGTCGTCCGATCCTTATGAAATTTGGTAGGTCAGATTGATTGGCCAAATATAAAACCCATAAAAAATCCCAATATCCTAACTTTAAAAATAAACAAGAAAGGAAAGCTAACTTCGGGCGGAGCCGAAGTTGAAATACCCTTGCAGAATATTCTGCAAATTATATTCTCCAAAATTATTCATATGATGCATTCTTAATACTCATAAAAAATCCCAACTTCCTAACTTTAAAAACACCAAAGTTATGGCATTTCCAATCGTTCAGTTATGTATATGGCAGCTATAGAATATAGTCGGCCGATCCTTATGAAATTTGATATGTCGGATTGATTGGGCAAAAAATAAAACCCATAGAAAATTCCAACTTCCTAACTTAACAAACACTTAAGTTATGGCATTTCCGATCAATCAGTTATATGGCAGCTATAAGATATAGTCGACCGATCCTTATGAAATTTGGTAGGTCAGATTGATTGGCCAAATATAGAACCCATAAAAAATCCCAACTTCCTAACTTAACAAACAGCAGAGTTATGGCATTTCCGATCAATCAGTTATATGGCAGCTATAGGATATAGTCGGCCGATCCCGGCCGTTCCGACTTATATACTGCGTGCAAAGGAAAGAAGGGTGTGTGCAAAGTTTCAATTCGATAGCTTTAAAACTGAGCGACTAGTTTGCGTAGAAACAGACAGACGGACAGACAGACGGACAGACAGACGGACAGACAGACGGACAGACAGACGGACAGACAGACGGACAGACAGACGGACAGACGGACATGGCTATATCAACTCAGGAGGTGATCCTGATCAAGAATATATATACTTTATATGGTCGGAGATGTCTCCTTCACTGCGTTGCACACTTTTGACCAAAATTATAATACCCTCTGCAAGGGTATAAAAAAACACCAATGTTATGGCATTTCCGATCGTTCAGTTATATGGCAGCTATAAAATATAGTCGACCGATCCTTTTAAAATTTGGTAGGTCAGATTGATTGGCCAAATATAGAACCCATAAAAAATCCCAA